>NC_079491.1:28509266-28812296 GCF_020520425.1 Spinacia oleracea | reverse complement strand
CACGACCCTTCCATATTTCGTATGGAGTCTTGTCTAGCTTCTTGTGAGGTACCCTGTTCAAAACATGACAAGCAGATAATATAGCTTCCCCCCACATGTTATCAGAAAACCCAGAACTAATAAGCATAGAATTCATCATGTTCTTCAATGTTCTGTTCTTCCTTTCAGCAATCCCGTTCTGCTCGGGTGTGTAGGGAGTCGTTGTCTCATGAATGATCCCATTCTGCTCACAAAATGCCTTAAGAGTGTTAGGGTCATATTCACCACCCCTATCACTCCTAAGTCTCTTGATCTTCCTATCAAGTTGGTTCTCCACTTCGGCCTTGTATTTGAGGAACATTTCCTCAGCCTCATCTTTTGACCTGAGAAGATAAACCATGGTGAATCTTGAGCAGTCATCAACAAAAGTAATATAATACCTTTTACCACCCCTGCTCTCATAATTTTTAAAATCCCCCAAGTCACTATGAACAAGCTCTAGTACTTTAGTTTGTCTATCTATTGATTTAAATGGCTTCTTTGCAAACTTGGCCTCAACACATACTTCACATTTTGCAAAATCAGGTTTAGAAAAACTGGGGATCAAGTTAAGTTGTTTAAGCCTTTTAATTGAAGCAATGTTAAGATGACCCAACCTTGCATGCCATAAATCAATAGACTCAGCAATATAAACAGAAGAAGTACTAGCATTCTTATTCATAATTTCAAGTTTGACATCAAGAGTAAATAAACCCCCATTACAGAAACCCTTTCCCACAAACTCCCCATTATGAGTAATAACAAGCCTATCAGAATCAAATGAAAGCTTCAATCCATCCTTAATTAGCAAGCTACCAGAAATCAGGTTCCTACGCATTTCTGGAACATGCAACACATTGGTAAGAGTAATAAGTTTTCCAGAGGTAAGAGTGAGAACGATCTTCCCTTTGCCTTGAACAGTTGCAGAAGCTGAATTACCCATGAAGACATTTTCACCATCAGTTTTTTCGTAGGTAGTGAACATGTCTTTGTTGGTGCAGATATGTCTCGTTGCTCCAGTATCAACGATCCATTCAGCAACATTACCTGTCAAGTTAGCTTCTGAAACAACAGCAACAAAATGGTTAGGATTAGAAACTTCATTAGCTTCAGCAAGGTTGGCTTGGTTCTGATCCGACTTCTTCTTGGATCTGCAATCTACAGACTTGTGACCAGTTTTCCCACATTCAAAACACTTGCCCTTGAACTTATACTTCATTGGTTTCCCTTGAGGCTTGAAAGGACTTCCCTTTCCCTTAAACTTTTCAGAATATGCATGAGGCTTAGGTTCTACAAGGTTAGCCTTAGCAGACCCGGAAAACACAGATTGACCCTTATCCTTAATACGATTTTCCTCCTCAATTTTCAGGTGACCTACAAGCTCCTCTAAGGTAAGGTCCTTTTTCTTATGCATTAACTGATTACGAAAATCTTTCCAAGAGGGTGGGAGTTTCTCAATTAAAACTATAGCAAGGGTAATATCACAAATACTCAAACCCTCGGCAGCCATAGCAATGCAAATATTTTCATAAGCATGAATCTGATCAATAATTGGTTTATCATCTTGGACTTGAAAAGCTAACCACTTACTGACACAATAACGCTTAGTACCAGCATCATCAGTTCCATATTTCTTTTCTAATGCATCCCAAATATCCCTAGCATGATTAAACCCCATATAGATATCAAGCAATGTATTCGACATATGATGCAGCAACATGCCCTTACATGTCCTATCATCTTTAGCAAATTTCAACTCAAAAGCATGCAATTCAGTTTCATCATCAGGTTCGACAACATCATCAAGCACATAAGCAATCTCAATTTGTTCTAAATAGAATCGCATCCTAACAGCCCAACGTTTATAATTCTTGCCATCAAGAGGTTCTAACTTAGACATATCAGGAATCATGAATTTGGAAGTCAAAGCCATAATAATCGTCTTTTAGATTGTTGCGATTAAAGCGAAAATTAGAACAAACTTATCTGATTCGATGAACTGAACGAAGAACAATTGTTGCGTCGTGGACACCCACTGTCCTAAAAGACGATTCCGCGCTACCTCCCGGTGCAGTAGAACAGAATGCGGTCGCCCTCCAGGATTAGCGCAACTCCGACGTTGTGTGCACTCACAAAGCCGGATGGAGTGAGAACGTATGCCCAAAACCGAGAGCAATTTTGTGTGAGAGTAAGAATGTGTTTCCGTATTTGTGTGTATGATTTTTTTTTTTTTTTTTTGAGAAGGGAACTGAAACTCTGATTTAAATAATTTAGAAGGAAAGCATTGCAACAGACAAAAACGGCTGAGGGAATGAATGTTGCAACAGCCAGAAAACGGTCAAAAACATTGATCATAGTAACGGACGTAATTAATGGCATTTAATCCAACGGTTACGTAATCAATACAGATTCCCGTAACAGTGACTTGCGCAAACCGGTCCAGTTACCAAAAAGAACAGGGTTGACCCACAAAACCCACCCCAAGTACCAAGTACCAAGTACCAAGGCCCAAGTACCAAGGCCCAAGTACCAAGGCCCAAGTACCAAGGCCCAAGGCCCAAGGCCCAAGTACCAAGTACCAAGTACCAAGGCCCAAGGCCCAAGGCCAACAGACAAAAACGGCTGAGGGAATGAATGTTGCAACAGCCAGAAAACGGTCAAAAACATTGATCATAGTAACGGACGTAATTAATGGCATTTAATCCAACGGTTACGTAATCAATACAGATTCCCGTAACAGTGACTTGCGCAAACCGGTCCAGTTACCAAAAAGAACAGGGTTGACCCACAGTACCAAGTACCAAGTACCAAGTACCAAGTACCAAGTACCAAGTACCAAGTACCAAGTACCAAGTACCAAGTACCAAGTACCAAGTACCAAGGCCCAAGGCCCAAGTACCAAGTCCCAAGTACCAAGGCCCAAGGCCCAAGGCCCAAGTACCAAGGCCCAAGGCCCAAGTACCAAGGCGGCCCGGTCCAGTTACCAAAAAGAACAGGGTTGACCCACAAAACCCACCCCAAGTACCAAGTACCAAGGCCCGGCGCGCGCGCGCGTGTGTGTGATGTGTCCACCCATACTGTAACACCCCGACAATTCTCTCTTTTCTAAAATAATCTTTTAATATAAAACGTAGAGAATTATCAAGGCATTATCGCCCGTGTGAAAACGTAACGGCTTATTCAGAATTTTGCAGCGGAAAACATAAAACTAACTTTAGGTTTATAAATAATCGATTACAGATTTAGTCCCCAAAAATCAACCAACGAAAATAAGGAAATATAAATAGTACGACAAGTTTAAAGTCCCAATTAGCAAACCCAAGTTAACTTAGCAAATCAAAACTAAATACAAGCTCTCTATTCCCGATCCCAATGATGCAACATCTTCAAACCTGCAGATGGACAATGCTTATTGATCCTTAGAGACTGCTCACCAAAGATTGGGTCATCACAGGATCAATAAGGCATAGCCATGATCAACATGCACAAGCAAAAGCACGTAATCAGCAAAGCTGAGTACTACATACTAAATCAATAATAATCCTAACATGATACTATTAAACGATCAATCCTAACATGATACTAATGAACATAAGTAAGGGCAGACAAAGCATGATAATCTGACGACCATACTTAACTAGACTAGGCTAGACTGGACTAGACTTTTATAGCAATAATATTATTTTAATTGAAATAGGCAATGGACCGAGTTTTCTAGCTAGAAGTCTTCACTAAGGAAGACGAGGTACGGGCGCGACTCCGTAACCTCAGTGACCTGCGATATCGAGGAACGTTTGACTAAAAATAGGACGCGGTAATCAATCCGGTCCGAATGAAAGGCCATGGGCTACCACCATGAACCCCAACTCCTGTTTGTCCGTCACTTTAGACGTGCACAGTCTAAAGCTATTGCTACTCAGTTTCACTTTACATGATTTACAAATTGACACCCTGTTATGACTCAACAATCACATAAGGCATACAACTCACGTTTATTTACAACTGTTTTTATCTTGGAATTAAGTAAGTGATCACAATGGCATCAAACAAGACTCATTCCAATTAACTCCAATCTTTCCTTTAATACTGATCAACCCCTGTATATGGGTATAAGGTTTCAACTTACTAAATAAGGTCCTCCGCCCTCATAAAGTAGTGAAAAGCTAAAAGGGAACAACAATCAACTGATCTGAATTATATACTAAGTAATCTAGTGTTCCCAATCAAACATGTTTGCATCAATCTTCCATACTAACATGTTATAATCCTCAAAATGCAATATAAGTTTAATGTGTTCATCCAACAGTATCAAACATGCAATTTCAACCTGACTAAGTTCATCAACAACATTAACATAACCAAGTTCATCAACAATTCAACATGGTTTCAACAATTAGCACACATTCCAAGCACACAGGTATGTACGTACCTTGTGTAAACAAACTGATAGACCACTTTAACACTTTCAAAAGTCGCCTAAAGAGAATTCTCCGCCTAAAACAACCAACAAATAATCCCAATCAATTTCTAATCATTGGCAACCATAATAAAGCATTCTAAATGTATCCTAAACATATTTAGAGCTTTCCCCAATATCAAAACTTAAACATTGATTTCCTGGCATCAGTGATTGAAATTCGTTGAAAACTTTTTGCAAACATCGTACTTTAAATTTTCAGCAATATAAATTCATTTAAAAACTTCACTAAGACCAATTAACGTTCTTAGAACATTGAAACAATCAAATTTCAAAATCCCTAATCATCCCACCATGATTTCAAAACTATTGAAACCTTAAATTTCATGTTTAATAATTAAAATTCTTATTTCAATCAAATTTAATAAATCTGAAATTTAATAAACTCACTATGCAAATATATAAATTTGAATTCTATGTTTAGATAATTAAAACCATAAATTTAAAATGTGAAAACATTAATTAAACTACTAAAACAAAATTAAAGCATTAAATAGTTTTAGGGTTAAAGAAATAACCAAAAGAGGAGGAGTGAGGGTGCTGGCCGGATGAGGGGCGGCGGCGACAAGGCAGGTGGTCGCGGGTCTGGGCGACGCTGCTGCTGGTCGCGGTGGTTGTGCAGGGACGGTTGCTTGTGAGGCAGGGAGCAAGAAGCAACGAATAGGGGAGTGCGAGAAGCAAGGCTTGCCGGCGGCTGGGCACGGCCGCAGACACGGTCGACGATGGTAGTCGCCGGTGGTTGCACGGTGGCGGTTGGCTGGGCAAACAAAACCAACAATTTCAACTACAGAGAAGACGAAAGGAGGAACGAAAAGAAAGAAAAAAAAACGAGAGGGAAGAAGGAGGACGACGAGGAGTTACCGGTGGTGGCTGCCGGTGGATTGTGGATGGTGGCTGGTGGATGACGGCGACGTGAGAGGCAGCAAGAGGAGAGAAGTGTTTGAGGTTTTTGCAATTCACGTGAATTTGTTTACGTGAATGTTGAAAAGTAATGGGCATTATGGGTTTATGTGTTTTGGGCTTCACCAATTTGGGCTAGGATTAGGATCTAGTTTTAGAATATGAATCCTAAAACCGATTAGGATTGTTTTCTAATTTCGAACGATTTTCGTAATACAAATTCTTTCAACTTAAAATTCTAAAATTACTTTTGATTTCGTAAATCATTAAAAATAATTAAAATGTAATAAAAAAATATACGTTAATTATATATTTATTTCCAAAATTCATAAATTCTTATTTAAATATATTAAATATACGTTAAAATATATAAATGAAATGTATAGAATTACGGGGGATTACAATCTACCCCTCTTAAAAGAAGTTTCGTCCCGAAACTTGACACGAAAATTCACATATCTTTCCAAACTTTTGAACTTATTCTTATTGTAGAAGTACTTGTGGCATTTATGTACACTCTTTTGCCAACTTAAAGTTTCTTGAATTACTCATGAACACCTATTTCTTACGCGAAGAATCTATTTACTTGCATCGACATGTATAATTTGCTAAAATAAGCATAGAAATGCATGAAAACACCATAAAATTAGGTAAAAAGCGCGAATTTATATCGCATTCTACCCCTCTTAAAGAAAACGAGTTACGCCCTCGTAACTCATCTCACGGAATAACTTTGGGTATTTCTTCCTCAACGAATTATGTCCTCAATACAATATTTTCACTCAAATCATTCTAGCAATGGACTTCTACACTTTTCCCTCACAATGCCTCAACATGTGACATCGTAATGCTCGCATGGTAACTATTGGTGCAAGAAATTCAATCACTCTAGTTGGTCTTCCCAATTACCCTTAAAGTCAATTAACACAGAATCTCAACATATATTTCATAGTAATCTCAGTCTGTCTATCGGTTGCAGGGTGGAAAGAAATACTCATTTCAATGTTGTTCACAAGATTCACTAGGCCTTTTTGCCAAAATTTCAGACTTTATAGTCGGTAAGGATCTCAAATGTTGTCCCATAAAGATAATGTCTCCAAATCATTCAAAGCAACGCACTAGCAGCTAGCTTTAGGTCATGGGTTGGGTAATTGGCTTCATAAAGTTTCAATTGACGCGACAACAGGTGCGGAAGTCAAACGCTCTTTCAAAATTTAGAAAGCTTTCTCCCATTTCTCACTCCACTCGAATTTTGATTCCTCTTTCAACAAGTTGGTCAATGGTTTTGCTCTCTTCGGAAAGTGTTTCACAACTCCTATAATGGTCATCTAGGCTTAGAAAACTTCAAGTATCGGACACGTTCTTTGGAGTAGGTCGCTCACTCACAGCTTGAATCTTAGCAGGATCTACAGGGCTTCCTTCTGGTCAACTTTTCCTTTTTACCAAACCTCATTATGTCTTTCACGGATGTATAACTTTTGGGCACAACTCCTAGCTCTTTCACCAATTCATATATTTCCTTTCACCTTTTCAAGACGCCAAATTATTTCTAACGATCCTGGACCACTCAAATCATCTCTTAGATTTATTCCCTTACGTAACATAGTTCTCAATCAATTTAGTCCTTCACTTTTCCGTCGGTGTCACTTATACACATATGACTTCAAGATTTGTATACTTATTTAATAAAACTAGATTCTTCCTAAGCGTCTCCAAGTAATCCTCAAGTGTTTGTCATGCTCTTTCTCATTCCTTGCATAAATAGGGATATCATCAATAACATCATAACAAACTTAATTCGGAATTCGTAGAAAATCTCATTCATCAAATCCATAATTATGGCAGGTGCATTGGTTAACCCAAACGACATTACTCTAAACCCATAATGACAATAACGAATCCTAATGAGGTCTTAGGCCTTTATCAGCTACTCTCAATTGGTGATACTTCGAACACAAATCAATCTTTGAGAACACACTCTCGCCATTCAATTGGTCAAATATGTCATCTATCCAAGGCAAAGGATACTTGTTCTTGATGGTGTTTAGCTCCCTAAAATCGATGCATAATTCCATACTCTTATCTTTCTCCTTAACAAACAACACAGGATCTCCCCATGGTGATGCACTAGGCCTAATATACCCCTTAACGAAACAACTCTTGCAATTGTGTCTTAATTTGCTCATTTCGAGAGGTGTCATTCTATATGGTGCTTTAGTTATAGGTGTCGTTCCAGGAACTAAGTTTATAGTGAACTCAAAGGCTCCAACAGGTAACATACTTGCAAATTTCACTCGGAAACACATCAATGAATCCACTCACAATGGCAACATCTTCGATTTTGACTCCAAGTTCTTTATTCACCTCTAACACACTACAGAAAAATAGTTCACGCTCCCTATTCATCAATTTCCTCACTCGCATTACAGAAATAACCAAAGGTTCTTGGACTACCCAAAACATCTATACGAGGTCAATCTTCCAATATGGTTCCTTACATTTACTTTCTGAATTTCACAGTACGTCTATCTTATCCTTGTACAAACTTAGTCAATTCCATCCTAAGGTTTATGAATTCTTGTGCCTTTTGCTTTCTCATAAAAGGAGTTTCCTTAAGGCAGTAAAAAAAACGAATCCCAATTGAATCTCTCAACAGCGCTAAGTCTAACCCCATTTTCTCTCCACCATAAATCAGCTTCATCTTCCAAGTACAGTACAACTTGACCCACTCTCATGTTCTCAAGACAGTTCAAATCCCCAAACACTTTCTCGAACTCTCTAACCTAGTTCTCTAAAAAGTAAGATCAGTTTCCCCCTTAAAGTATGGTGACTTAACTTTGGCTAGTCTTTTAAACATGTCCCCAGCAGAATCGGGACGCTCAATTCTCTCTTGGATCATCTTTTCCGTCAAGAGGCGAATAGCGACAACTAAGTCATTATTGCTTGACATTCTAGTGTGCGACCTAAAATTAATTACTCTACGATCCATAACTCATATTTCCCCTCTACGAAAGAAATTTAGATTTGATCATAGAGATCGCATCAACAAACACTTATTCAAGAATGTACACCAATAATAGAGCAATCATCGTCACTCATTCAAGAAAATATCCCCATCAAGGACATACAATTTGAAAACCAATGAATGGAAGTTCAATCACAACAAAGAAGTAATAATATTCCCATTCGGGTGCCCAAAATAAACTCATGATCATTTGGATTATCTATAATCTAGCTTTATTCCTCGAAACAAAATGTTGATAACACTTCCTAAATAGTAACATCGAGTTTGTCCTAAAATAAAGTAAAGGTTCTATGATATAAATTTAAACTACTGTTGGCGAATTATGGAATTCCCAAATTGGAAAAAAATACTTTAACTTCTATTGCTGACTCTATAAAGGTTTATTATATCCTTGAAAATAATAAAGAACATTTCAAACTTCAATAAACTTTAACCTTAAACTGTTGTAGCTTTGCTACTTATTCTTTAAAACATAAAAGAGCTAATTAACTATTAATGACTTCAAAATATTTGTGGCCTTTTGCCTTTCCATTGCTCCTGAAACTTGCGGAGTGAAATTTAGATCTCAAGATCATCGAACTCTTCTTCAGGGTCTTCATCGGGGTCTTCCTCAGGGTTTGCATCTTCACCCATGTCTTCATCTTGATTAGGCTCACTTGCCATCTCCTGTTCACTTTCGAGCTCTGCATCCGAATCACTAGAGATCTCAATGGTTGGCTCATGAGCCGCTGGGTTAGGATTCTCTGCCTCAACACCTACATTCTCATTCTCCACAGCTACATCATTTTCCTCTAGGTCATTATTTACACTAATTCCCATAGGTTCTTCTGTAACTGAATCCCCAACATGACTCCCTACGATTTTACCGTCTCTAAATCCACTTTCTGCCGCTTCAATAACGGTGGTCAGAATTTCTGAATCATATTTCCATCTACCATCCCAAGTTCCATACTTAGCCAAGTTTGGAGTTCCATTATCAGAATGCATGTCTTTAAACTTTTCCTTGAGTTCTAGGTATGGAAATTTGTTAGGTAAGCAATTAATGATAGTGGCTGCTATGATATCCTTTCTCATTAAGATAGGTTGCCCTTGAACCTTAGCATAATATTCACATCCAAACACAATTTTCTTCACATAAATATCTGGGGTTTCTATATCAAGTTTCTCGAAGGATCCTATATTGGTATACTTGGAAAGAAACATTTTATCCCTGAAATACACAATTCAAGGTCTCACTAACGATTTTCCAGCCAAAACATAAACAAGGTTCAGTAATCGATAAGTTTGGTGGAATCAAACAATTCTTTATGCACTTGTAAATGTAACACTTAAACAATTAGCACATGCACATACATAACAATCAATTTCTTATCATTGACTAGCTACTAATGCACATATAATTCTATCTTATATGCCCTTCTTATACTACCCATCTCTCATAAACTAAAGCATTAGAATCATTTATATAACGAAATAAAAGGACGAAAATATAATAAAATTATAACGTAGAGTAATAACATAAATAAAAATATAACATAAGTAAAATGAAATAAGTTAAGAAAATGCGTAGCGAATAAATTCGAGAATAAAGTTATTAATTCGAAAAGATTTATATTTCCTAATTAACGAATTCTAACTCCTGAAACAACTTAAAAAAAATTGAACTCCTTTTTAAAAAAAATGTATTCATATGATTTTTATTTATTTGTTTGAATAATAAATAATAAAAAAAATAAATGTCCAAAGTATCACTTTAACTTGGAAAAATAATTTGATTTCGAACGTAAATAAGGAATATCGTATACTTTCAAACAGGATAAAAGGAAATCGGCCCCCAAAAAAACAGTACCAATTTTTGAACACTATAATATGTAGGAGCTCGATTGTAAGAAATTTATTTTAAATAACTAGATAGTTAGGCGCCTAAAAATTTATTAAAGTAAAACCTTAGCTCTGATACCACTTTGTAACACCCCGACAATTCTCTCTTTTCTAAAATAATCTTTTAATATAAAACGTAGAGAATTATCAAGGCATTATCGCCCGTGTGAAAACGTAACGGCTTATTCAGAATTTTGCAGCGGAAAACATAAAACTAACTTTAGGTTTATAAATAATCGATTACAGATTTAGTCCCCAAAAATCAACCAACGAAAATAAGGAAATATAAATAGTACGACAAGTTTAAAGTCCCAATTAACAAACCCAAGTTAACTTAGCAAATCAAAACTAAATACAAGCTCTCTATTCCCGATCCCAATGATGCAACATCTTCAAACCTGCAGATGGACAATGCTTATTGATCCTTAGAGACTGCTCACCAAAGATTGGGTCATCACAGGATCAATAAGGCATAGCCATGATCAACATGCACAAGCAAAAGCACGTAATCAGCAAAGCTGAGTACTACATACTAAATCAATAATAATCCTAACATGATACTATTAAACGATCAATCCTAACATGATACTAATGAACATAAGTAAGGGCAGACAAAGCATGATAATCTGACGACCATACTTAACTAGACTAGGCTAGACTGGACTAGACTTTTATAGCAATAATATTATTTTAATTGAAATAGGCAATGGACCGAGTTTTCTAGCTAGAAGTCTTCACTAAGGAAGACGAGGTACGGGCGCGACTCCGTAACCTCAGTGACCTGCGATATCGAGGAACGTTTGACTAAAAATAGGACGCGGTGATCAATCCGGTCCGAATGAAAGGCCATGGGCTACCACCATGAACCCCAACTCCTGTTTGTCCGTCACTTTAGACGTGCACAGTCTAAAGCTATTGCTACTCAGTTTCACTTTACATGATTTACAAATTGACACCCTGTTATGACTCAACAATCACATAAGGCATACAACTCACGTTTATTTACAACTGTTTTTATCTTGGAATTAAGTAAGTGATCACAATGGCATCAAACAAGACTCATTCCAATTAACTCCAATCTTTCCTTTAATACTGATCAACCCCTGTATATGGGTATAAGGTTTCAACTTACTAAATAAGGTCCTCTGCCCTCATAAAGTAGTGAAAAGCTAAAAGGGAACAACAATCAACTGATCTGAATTATATACTAAGTAATCTAGTGTTCCCAATCAAACATGTTTGCATCAATCTTCCATACTAACATGTTATAATCCTCAAAATGCAATATAAGTTTAATGTGTTCATCCAACAGTATCAAACATGCAATTTCAACCTGACTAAGTTCATCAACAACATTAACATAACCAAGTTCATCAACAATTCAACATGGTTTCAACAATTAGCACACATTCCAAGCACACAGGTATGTACGTACCTTGTGTAAACAAACTGATAGACCACTTTAACACTTTCAAAAGTCGCCTAAAGAGAATTCTCCGCCTAAAACAACCAACAAATAATCCCAATCAATTTCTAATCATTGGCAACCATAATAAAGCATTCTAAATGTATCCTAAACATATTTAGAGCTTTCCCCAATATCAAAACTTAAACATTGATTTCCTGGCATCAGTGATTGAAATTCGTTGAAAACTTTTTGCAAACATCGTACTTTAAATTTTCAGCAATATAAATTCATTTAAAAACTTCACTAAGACCAATTAACGTTCTTAGAACATTGAAACAATCAAATTTCAAAATCCCTAATCATCCCACCATGATTTCAAAACTATTGAAACCTTAAATTTCATGTTTAATAATTAAAATTCTTATTTCAATCAAATTTAATAAATCTGAAATTTAATAAACTCACTATGCAAATATATAAATTTGAATTCTATGTTTAGATAATTAAAACCATAAATTTAAAATGTGAAAACATTAATTAAACTACTAAAACAAAATTAAAGCATTAAATAGTTTTAGGGTTAAAGAAATAACCAAAAGAGGAGGAGTGAGGGTGCTGGCCGGATGAGGGGCGGCGGCGACAAGGCAGGTGGTCGCGGGTCTGGGCGACGCTGCTGCTGGTCGCGGTGGTTGTGCAGGGACGGTTGCTTGTGAGGCAGGGAGCAAGAAGCAACGAACAGGGGAGTGCGAGAAGCAAGGCTTGCCGGCGGCTGGGCACGGCCGCAGACACGGTCGACGATGGTAGTCGCCGGTGGTTGCACGGTGGCGGTTGGCTGGGCAAACAAAACCAACAATTTCAACTACAGAGAAGACGAAAGGAGGAACGAAAAGAAAGAAAAAAAAAACGAGAGGGAAGAAGGAGGACGACGAGGAGTTACCGGTGGTGGCTGCCGGTGGATTGTGGATGGTGGCTGGTGGATGACGGCGACGTGAGAGGCAGCAAGAGGAGAGAAGTGTTTGAGGTTTTTGCAATTCACGTGAATTTGTTTACGTGAATGTTGAAAAGTAATGGGCATTATGGGTTTATGTGTTTTGGGCTTCACCAATTTGGGCTAGGATTAGGATCTAGTTTTAGAATATGAATCCTAAAACCGATTAGGATTGTTTTCTAATTTCGAACGATTTTCGTAATACAAATTCTTTCAACTTAAAATTCTAAAATTACTTTTGATTTCGTAAATCATTAAAAATAATTAAAATGTAATAAAAAAATATACGTTAATTATATATTTATTTCCAAAATTCATAAATTCTTATTTAAATATATTAAATATACGTTAAAATATATAAATGAAATGTATAGAATTACGGGGGATTACACATACCATTCTCACACTTTCTTAAACAAGAGTTACACTCATTCCCCAATTAATAAACAAGAGGAATATGAAGAGTTTTTCCAATGTGGGACTCTTGAATTTTCACTCACCCTTTTTTCCTTTGTGTTTCCCAATGAGAATTTCCAACATTTGTATACTAGAATGTTAAAGGTGCCGCATCATTATTATGTACTACGTACTCCTATTGAGTTTTGAAAGTATACTTGAATTTATCTAAATTCATGATCCCATACTGTTGCGTTATTAACTGAAATGTTAATGGAGTTTGTTTTTTGTCCTGTGTCGCAATTATTCTTCAATCTACATGGTTTAGTCTATTTGACTATTATTTAGTTTCATTCATTTTATTTTCATGCCGGAATTTTTGAGTGCCTCATATATTATGACTTTGCACAATTTGTTTGGTTTTATTATTTCAATTAATGTGTCTTCTGTTGATGTTATAACCAAATACAATTTCCACCATGAGTTGAGAGAGAAAGCGTAAGTTTATAATATGTCATGGGTGTTAGATGCTTAAATTCACCTAGATGCAAAGGAACTTGGTGATACAATCAAAGAAGTAAATAAATCAACAAGTCAAAACAAGTAAAAGGTATGATATTTCTTCGTCACCACCTCCATTAAGGTCTTAAGATTGAGTATTTGGCCGTAAAAGATCCACAAGTCCTTTTGAGTAACCTAAAGGAAACATATGACCTACAGAAAACTGTAATAACTTCCAGAATTCGTTATGATTGATTACATTTAAGACTAGACTTTAAGTCTGTAAGGGAATATAATTCAGCTATGTTCAGAATTTTTCACATTTGAAATTATGTGGAGAGAAAATCACTGATGCAGAAATACTGGAGAAAACATATTCTACCTTTTACGCAAATAATGTTGTCCTGTATATACAATACTGTGAAAAGAGATTTAAGAATTATTCTGAACTTATATCTTGTCTCCTTGTGGCTGATAAAAAAATAACGAGTTATTGATGAAAATTAAGAATCACATCCAGCTGGTTCTGCTCCATTCCCCGAAGAGAATGTGACATCCCATAATGGGAAAGAAAAATACCACACAACAATAGTGGCCGAAGACGTGGGCGAGGATACGGATATGGTCGAGGTCGAGGCCGAGGTGGTTCTCTCAAGATCTCATATTCCCACCAGAAGTGGGACGAAGATGATAACAAACAAAAGAAAGATAAACTGAGAATGTGACCAATGTATGTTACCGTTGTGGAGGAAAAGAGCATTGGTCTATGAAAACAAGGAAATAATTTATAATAATTTACTATATAATATTGAAAACATAAATAAGTGGGTCTTGCTCTTCCTTGAAGATAATTATAATCAAAGGTATTACATATTGAAATGCAAATATATATAGCCTTGACTTTTGTTTATAAGTTGAAATAGGTTCACGACTTAAGTCTGGACATTTGACCATTAAAGGCATGCAAATCCTTTTGGAGATGTACAAGAAAATACAACCTAAAAAAACCATAATAGTTTCTAAATCTTGTTGTCAAGATGCTCTTTATATCTTTCATGAAACTAGTATGGTCCTGCAGCCACGATAATTGTGAGAAATATTCAATAGAGTTTTTAATTAGTTCATAAATTGTCTTTTTGGTGGATGAACAAAATAGAGAAATCCTGGAAAAAAATATTATGATCATGTTCAACTAGTTAAATCATTCTCAGAAGTGAATGAGAAATTGTATGACTAGAAATAGTGAAGATAATGTCAATAGTCATGACCGAGAATGTAAAAGTAAAATATAGTATAGTCAAGAGTGGGAAAATTACAAAATTTCAAAATACACACCAGAAGTGAGATTGTAAATGATGAAAAGCATGTAGAATTTAATGATGAGAAAACTCAAATTTTATATTTTTGGTTGGAGAAAAATTAAATAAATGTTGGGGCCACTACCAAAACATCTTGTTGAGTTTTTTTAGCACTCGTCAAAAGGGAATAAATTGTAGATAAACATGATGTATGAAGATAATGAAAACACATGTCTACTAGACATTGTAGCATGCTTTACGGACCAAATTTATAAATAAATACATGTAAGGATTAGGGGGAGATAGCTCTCAACGCAATAAAATTAGTAGTATATGATCAAGATACACAACTATGTTGAATTATGGTACAAATATTTGTTCATATATTATTGACTCGCTTTATGAGCATGAGTACGAGACTAATTCTGAAGATGGATACTTTTGTAATATATACCAAAATTGTAATGGATACTCCTAAAGAGTAAGAGCTATCTTCCATAAGTTTTGTTTTAGATTGTCTTGCCGTTATAATCGAGACACCAGTTTGTGTCGTAATATCACATCACAATATGGTCAAGTTTTATATTATCATAATTACAATGATTACTTTGAGAATCCAACCACGAGTTAGAGAATGAAATATTTCGTATCATGATGTGATAATTCAAGCCATCTGGGTTTAAGAACACCCGTCATGAGAATGTGAAAATTCCTGTTAAATAAAAGTTTATGTGCTGACACTCCCTCACATGTTGCATATATCCAAAGGCAAGACATAATGATGAGGTTGAGTTGTATTTCAATCGAATTCAATTGAGAAAATAAATACATACAAGAGATCGATAAAGATTTTGAAAAATTGTATAATGATAGGTGATTTCAAGTTCACCATGATAGTAAGTAACCTGAAGTCCACCGTAATGATAGTTGGTGACTTGAAGATCACAAAGAAGTTTAACGTGTTACAAGTGTTTTGTGATTGATTTAAGTATCATAAATAAGATCTTAAATATCTTGATTGGGGCAATCATACGTCAGCACGAAAAGAGAAAATATGAAGAAAAACAACTGCATATTGCATCTACTCCCCATAATCAATGTTGATCTCCACAAGAGAACAAAAAAAAATGAAATATTTATCAAATACATGTTGAAAATTGTATTATTTGGTTGGTGAAGAATGTTATGTCCCATAATAAATCGAAAACATTTTCCCAATGTATGGGGAGACGAGCAAGAATAAGTTGGCAAAATTGAAAGATAATGAATTGATCCCCATATGAGTAAGTGTACATGCCAGCTTTATGTTTTCGAAATATGTTTGAACATAAATATCTATGACTTGATTTTGTTAAATTGTTACATGTTCATGGGCATAAAGGTGTATAATAGTCATAGTGCTCAATGTTACATATATTAAATGTTGAGAATTAAATATATTGCCAATATTTATTTAAATCTCTACACCTGAAAGTGTAGATTTATATATATAAGGTTCCAACATAGTGCGAAATAAATTTATTTATATGAAAATGACAAGATTAATAAAGTAGTCTTCCACTAAAATCACAGTTGCTTGCAATACAAATCAACTTTACGAACCTACATAACAAGCAGTAAATCAACAAAATAAATCCACGGTGAAGTGGTCAAAACAGGTCAACCTCTCCAACAAATGGGCACATGTTGCATATGTTAAAGTCCAAAAAAGTGAAAAATGCTGAGTTGGCAACGGTTGAATACTTCTACGACTAGCTACGAGTACTTGAGTAAACTAGTCGATAACGCATCACTTTCCTTTCCTTTCCTTTATACGACTACAACTCTTTTCAATTCCCCCATTTATCATCCCTTCTTCTTCTTCTTCTTCCTTCTTCAGTTCTTCTTATCTTTCAATCACAGGAATTAGGGTTTTGTCCATCCCCTTTTTTAAAGGTTTGCATCCACTATTCTCCATTTTTGCTGTCTCATACACTAATTAATTCTCTTATAATTATCGCAGATCTAATTTTTGTGTGCTAAAGTTTTCTTCTTTGTTAATTCTTCTAAAACTCAATATTCATTCATAGATGTTTTTGTCATTCATTTTATTTCCTATTACACTAATTTCCTGCAGAAATCCCGTAATTTAATAAAATAAATAGTTAATTCGTATAAATTCAGTAGTTGAGAACTCTTATGAAGTAGTGTATTAGACTTTTCTCATAATATTTATAAATGTTATAGTTTCCTGTTTGGTTTGATCTGGTTGTTCAAATCAAGTGTTACTTAGATGATTACTAGTGGTACTGTTACTTACAAATGATTGATGAACAGCTGAATGTAAACTGGATCTTGCTTAATTTCAGAATTTCCTGCTTTTTCCAGGCAATTTTCACAGCAGCACCCTGGCTTGTATCTTTAGTAAATTGTGTTCTGGAGGCTGCAAGATGGGATTGTGTGCTTCAAGAGTAAGTTCATACGAATTCCGACTTTTTTATACTGATTTTGGACAGCTCTCTTTGGATGGATTTTGTTCTCATTAAGTTCAATTTTCAATGTCTTGTTGAACTACTCAACCACTTAAAAAATGTCACTTTTTAACTACAGCTCCTCCTCTCAAGGGGAAATCTTATTTCAGGCTCATTACGCCCCATTTGGTGTAAATAAGGGAATGATAATTTTGTGTTGTTTGATATTCATGTCTCATTCAAATGCCGAAGTTGGTGCATCTCCAATCACAAACTTGTGGTTAAGTAGTATTGAGCGATAACGGATATTAATGAAGAAAAAAACATGTTTGCGAGTGGAGATGAATTAATATGCATGTGACAGCAATCCATGACCTTTTACTTAACTTATAATCTTATACCAGACAAGTGTGAACAAATAGTGGCAGTGATGCTAGTACTTTCTAGGATAGCTCAGTTGGATTTCTGGTTGGGACTCATTCGCCTCCTCTTGAGTTTTAACCCTCGTCTAGTCTGTCGTGGTTGTTCTTTGAGTTCTGAATGATAAGCCTTTAGCTATTGAAACTTGTGGATGGTAGGAAACTAGGAACCTGTATGAGTGGTATCAAATCTCAATTTCTTGTACCATTGGTTGGGTTTGTCAAGCAACTGATTTGCACTATCAATTTGAGATTTTAGTGTTACATGTACCCGTGTTGAGCATTTGGCACTGAAATTACGCAGTTGAGCATTTGGCACTGAAATTACCCGTGTTGAGCATTTTAATTAAACGTAGTAATTCTGGTTGCAGGATGATGATGGTGATGATTCTTCTGCTCATTATATAATGGCTGATGGAAATGTGCACCTTATCACAACAATGGCAGCTTGGGAGGAGAAGTTGATGCTTGCAAATCAACAAGACAAGATTGTAAGTTTTATCCCCTTATGGATCTTCGGAAAAAAGATCTGTCGGCTGTTCTACTGTTTATATTTCTTTATTTCTTACTGATTCCTTTCATAAGAGATGCTTGAAACAACTTTTGCTAGCCTTCACATCTTAAGAGAAGTTTATTTTCGTAATTTAGATGTTTTAGCAGCCTAATGGCATGGAATCAGAAATCAGAAGGGATCAATAGTATAGATGTAGGAAAGGAAATGGATAAATTCGAGATTTCAGGCTTGACTGCTTGAGGGATTTGCTTATCTCTTAACAATTACTATGCCCTGCTTCTCTCTTTCCCTCAAACTTGTTGTTATCCCTGGCTTCCTGTATGCAATCATCTTTCTCGCTGCCTTCTTATACGCGTCATGTACTTATGTTTATAACTTATGCTTTGTCCTTGAATGCGGAACTACTTGCTTCATTACCGTTGTTGATGTGCGTAGCCTGCGCATATGAAATTGTTTTGACTGAATCTTGGGGTATCCAGTATCATAAGTGATTACCTTTTCTTTTCTTTACATTTTCCAATTTTCATTTTTTTTTGGGAAGAGGAAATGTGGAAAGGAAGAGTAAGGGCAATCTCATTGTCTCTCATGTTTTTCTTCTTTGTGCTTCCAATGCAAGACATTAGTACCTTTACTTGGAGTACTTGCTGATTAGTACCCTACTCAAAAGTCCAAATGTTATAATTCTACTCCATAATGGAGTACTTGCTGAATTTTGATGATTTTTGTTTGTTTGACAGATCATAGCAAATTTCAGTGCAGCGTGGTGCGGACCCTGCAAGATTATTGCATCATATTATAGTGAATTGTCTCGGAAATATACTTCCTTGATGTTCCTCACCATTGACGTTGATGAACTCCCCGTAAGTAGTATAAACTGTATAATCCAGTCTGAAAGAACAAGAAGTGGGAAGGGACATAATAGACATTTTACTGCTGTAACCACTCGGGGACTTTGGGATGCGTTATCTATCTGATTTATGTTGGTGGGATATGGGAGGGGTTGGACAGTTGCAGGCTTGCAGCATTTAACACTGAAACCAGGGATAGGATGGTGGAATTACCCCAACACATTTTTGTTTGAACTTTGAAATGAGACAAGTTTTCTCCACGAGTCCAAGTTGATCTAAATTCTTCTTTTTGATGGTGGACTATCAGTGACTTTTTCTTGTTTTAAACCACTGTTTTACTGCCTATCCTCATAATTCCATCTCTCGGGTTAGGATGGTGAAATTTTGCATCTCTAACTTGTTGCAATTATTATGCTATTAAGTAGTCGGTAGTAACTTAAGTGAAAGTTACTGTGGTGCAGGATCTTAGCACCTCATTTGATATCAAGGCAACTCCAAGTTTCTTCTTCCTCCAAAATGGGCAGGAGATTGACAAGCTTGTGGGGTCCAACAAGGTAGAGTTACTAAAGAAGATAACTGCGGTTGTAGATGCACAAGGCCGGCCATTTTAATGAAAGGGTATCATCACCTCCCTGTGGGCTGTGGTACATGGTGTTTTTGGATTTGTGATCACTGATCAGGGTGTAATCGGCAATCCACGTTTTACCCAATCTCCTTTATCTTGTCCTGTAAAGTTGTGAAAAGCATTAGATGAGTGTGTTATTTGTTAATATTGTTATACGTACGTGTATCTGAAAGCATTGCTTTGGCGGTACAGTGCTTGTCAATTTTGTAAATCCAAAATTCGGAGGCATTTCATTTTATGAATGATGATCTTGTCAACTTATTCTTGATGTTTGATGTAATTAAATTGCAAGTATATTAGATTGGATTGAGAAGAAATACTATATAGTTGATTTTTTGTTGACACCGGAAATACTACATAGCTTGACTGCTTGACTATTGATTTAATGATAATTTGTTGTTTGGCTCGGCTTAATTCATCTATCTATCTATCTATATATTATACTAAAAGAGAGGAAATCAATGTGGTGATGACAAATGTCACTCATTGATTGGCCTCTCTTTTAATATAAATAATTAAATTTAAAATAAAAATAAAGGATCTAATAACATAAATAAATATACATCACATATGTTCACTCCTATGCGTGATAATTACTTCCAAAAATAGTTTGATTACATGCTTAATTATATTAGGTTCAACTTAATACATGATCTTTCGCTTATAATTTTAGATGTTATAATATCATTATAATATCGTAAAATTTGATGAATTTTATATTAGGGCATGATATTGATATTAAACTATTGTATAGTGGTTGTAAATGTGTGTGGTGCGTCTATGTTTGGTGTAGGGATTTTCATAAAGTGCATGTCAATTATACTAGACAATTAAACATGTAATTGGTACTTTAGAAATTTTGTAGTAAAGCAAATTTTAAATAGTGCATATCTAATTGTGTCAAAATATCTTGGGATATACTTATTTCAGTAAAAATTTCTCCAAAAGTAAATCTGAGTATGCGTGAGAATTGAGAATGGAAAAATATAAAACTCTATAATGCTACAATTTAGTCTGCAACTATGGAATCATAATAAAAATATACATAATTTTATGCATAAGCTAAATATAAAGCTCTAACTTTACTAAAATTAGATCAGGTTCCGTGTATGCATGGATATTTAAACTATTTAACTACTTTTTTTAGTAATATATTTCACTTAAATATTTATTTACCAATAAATCTTGAAGATACTAATCATCTAATACGAACGATTTGACTAAAATATTAAAAAAAAGCAAATTATTATTAAGTGTGATATATTATTTCCATAATATACAAAGGAATATATTTTTTCCATATATAAATGGTAAATAAAAAGGGATAGAAAATAAATAGCAAAGATTTATTAGGATAAAAGTTTTTGGCAGGAAAATTTCACACCAGAAAGTGACATAGTCACTCCTAAATCCTAATGTCTGTTTTACAATTTTAGTATAATGTAATGGAATAGATAGATTTAGAAATTACTATGCAATCATAATTAAAAATATATGGACTTTTTGCTATTTTCACGCTAACACAACCCTATTATGTTGAAATATAGGATACAGCAATGGAAACACAAAACAAAAAAAATATAGGACTGCAATTCGTTACACCATTTGGTGTTACTCCTGATAGTTAATTAGTTAGTTTTTTTTTCCACTTGTATCTTTATCCTATATCAAAAAAAAATTGGAAACACAATTACTTGATATTCACTTTGCTGGAATTTGACGTGCGAATTTGAATCTCCATTTTTACAATTGAAACACAATTACTGAATATTCACTTTGCTCGGAATTAGACGTGCAAATCACACTTTGAACTTTATATTAAGTTCGATTTAACTGTAGATGAATAAGATTGTGGATATATCTTATAAGGGTTTATATCCTATTTGGGGGTGGTAGGGGAAAATTGATTTTGAAATTTCTAAGTTTATAATGGTTGTATCTTATACGGGTATACTACGTAGTAAGGGTTTGTTGTTATATTTTATGTTATAATCTTTATCTATCATATCTATCTATATAATATACTAAAAGAGAGAAAATCAATGTTTTAAGTTCGGATATACTAATAACATATTATATGAATTCTTACTCATAATATACTAATAATAAGTGGTATTGGAATAGATGAAGGAAATAATGCCCTTGGTCCAAGTATGCATTCTATGTTAAGTCTAATAAATGCGGTTCAGTATTAATTAACAAGTTAATAATTCAGTGAGATCAAGTGAGCTGAATGCCTAGCTAGAGGCCGCTTCAGTTCAAGTGGAATTAATAATATTAATCCACAGCTTACTCTTGACTGAACCCGTAGGGTCACACAAATAGTATGTAAACGGATCAAGTATTTAATGGCATTAGATACTCCATCTATGGATATTCGGAATCGACGGATCTTGGTTTCAGTGGGAGCTGAGATCGTCACAGGCAAGAAATGAATACTCCGGAAACGATGATATTGCCGGAAACGGAAATATGGATCGTATCGGAAATATAAATATTATCCAAGTCGTAGATGTTGCCGGAAACGGAAACATGGTACGTATCGGAAAATATTATCGGAAATGGAAATATTACCAGAATCGGAAATATTGCCGGAAACGGAAATATTGTCGGAATCGGAAATATTATCGGAATCGGAAAATAATTCCGGAAACGGAAATATTAAATATTTGTTCGAAACGGAAATTGATTCCGGAATCGGAAATATTAAATATTGTTCGTATCGGAAATGAATCCCGAACCGGGAATTTAATCGGAAGCGTATCGTACGAATTAGCATCGGACGAGGCCTGCCGGACGAAGGCCCAGCACGAAGTCGGGCCATCGCCCAGCAAGCCAAACGCGCGCCCAGCCAAGGCAGCGCCCAGGCCCACCGCAAGGCAGGCCCAGCGCGCGCCTAAGGCCATGGGCCTCGCTGCGTGGGCTGCTGCTCGCACGCACGCATGGGCGGCCCTCGTGGCTGCCGTGTGTGTGTGTGAGTTTGTGTTCATGCACGATTCCTAAAACTATTAGAATTAGTATATGATTAAATTCCTATTCCTAAAAGGATAAATTAATTAATTAGAGTTCTTATAGGATTCTAAGTTTAATTAATTCGTATCCTACTAGGATTCCAATTCCCTTTCCATAACTCTATAAATACGTGCCTAGGGTCACATATTTTCAGAGATTAATTCAAGTATTCAAAGTGAGTTTTAAGAGAAAAATTCAGCCACATTCCTTGCTCAATAGTGCCGAAAATTCTAGTACCTTAAGGGCGATTCTAGTTGGTCAATCTTAAGGCGGATCCGGACGTGCTGTGGACTATCTACGGAGGGACGACACTTGGAGTCCTAAAAGACTTGTTCTTGTTCGGTTCGGGCGCAGCTAGGGAAGGCACGCAACAAAGAGTATGCATCTAATTTATGCTATATGATTATGTGTAAATAATATGTATTCCTGGCTTAATGGTTGTTTCCGCATGATTTATGAATTGTCATATGTATCATAAACTAACAGTGGTATCACGAGCCCCTTATTATTTTCATAATCTAAATTGCATGAACATGGTTAAATATTACAAATTTGCATGAATTAAAAGGGGTGATTAATTTTCGTAATTGTTAATTAATTGCAAATTGCGTTTATTTAATTATACGTACGCAGTTTTTCGGCAGTTTCTTCGTTACTCATCCAAATCGAGTGATTTTTGTGTCAATTCCGCATGTAAAAGGCATTCTAAAATTTTGACAAAAATAGTTTTTTTCTGCCGAACCCAGAATTCTCAAATTCGAAGCCTAACTATGACTTTTCGAAGGTTTTAGTTTTTCGAATGCAAAATTTCGTAAATTTAAGATGTTAAATTAAATATTTGCGATTCTTGTTGATAAATCTTGAATTTTTGATTGACCTACTGTATATGTTTGACAAGTTTGAATGCCTAGCCTTGTTAATTATGCAATCTAATTTGTAATTATGATTAATTTGTTGAAAATTAGAATAATTTAGAATTAATTTGATTTTCATAATTAATTATAATTTAATTAGAAACCTATGATTAAAAACCACCATAAAAATTATAAATTTATGATAAATTTTAAATTTTTATGACCTAGACTTGAATCCAAGACAATCGGAAATCAATTGAATAATAAATTTTCGATTTTTTCGCCCTAAAATTATGAAATTAATATTATTTATTAATTTGTCATTAATTTTAAATATAAATTTTAAAATTTTATGCGATTCGTTCATATAACTTGCACGCACAAAGCAATGGACGCTTCGTGTTACCCTTAAGGGGTGTTGTATAGTGCGGGCATGCGACGACGAGCAAGGGAGCTCGTCGCCCGTGCGGCACGAATGCAATGAGCAAGGCATGGTGCACGAGCACAAGGCAGCAGCCCTGCCTTGTGTCGTGGGCCACGAGCTATGGACGAATGGGCATGGGCGAAAGGCGAGCCATGGCAGTCGCGTGTGGGCAGCAAGCGAGCTGCGCCACGACGCGCACTGCCTCGCGCAAGAGCGCGCAGCCTCGCGCGCAGCGAGCGCAAGCTCGCGTGCCACGAGCGCTGCGCCCAGCGTTGATCGCGCGCACAGCGAGCAATGGCTCGCGCGCACAGCGAGCGATGGAGCGCGCGCAGCGAGCACCAAAGCGTGCGATGGCTTGCGATGGTAGATGCAGCAGCTATGCGACGAGCGCATGGGCTGCGCGCACATGGCCAGCGATGGCTGTGTGCGTGCGGCCCATGGGCGTGCGATGCGTAGGGTGTTTGCGTTACGATTAGATCGTTTTGAATGTTTAATTTGAAATTTTTCAGTTTACGTAATTTTAATTTTAAAATTAATAATTTAAATTATTTTCTAGGATTTTAATTTTGAATATTGTAATTATAATAAATTTTATTTATTCTAATTATTTTACTAAAATTAAAATCATGAATTAATTTAAATACGACTGAAATTAAATTAAACTTTTGGATTCAATTATAAATTTATATGAGCTTTAAATTTTAATTAAATTTGTATGTTTCCGGTTAGACTTGAAATACATTTTTATGTTTAAAATTAGTAAAGCATATGAATTTATTGGTTTGAGTGGGAGCCCTTTTAGTCATAAAACTCTTGATTAGGTCTACAAATCCTTAAGGTTAAAACAACTTGATTAGAATTAATAAGGACTGAATAATTGGTAGATTATTGGTGCCCTTGATTAATTGCTGCAAATGTTTACGTGATGCATAATGTGTTTTACTAACCAGCTATGTGGGCCATTCATGATAATGAATGGGTGAATGGTATATATTGTATATGTACTGTTTTGCAGGTTATGAAGTGACTAGTATGGCCCAAATAGGATAGAAAATATGGTCTGCGTACCATTAATTTGAATGTAATTGGTCTAAAGTACCAAAGTTATTTTTCAATTCAAATATGGTCTGCGTACCATCAAATAGTTGTAATTAGTTATAGCTTATCCTATTTGAAGAAAATGGTGCCTCCCACGGAGATTTTCAAGACGGACTTTGAAGTCAAAGCTTCAAGATGAAGTCGGGCCATACTAGATCACATTTATCTTATGCATGTTTTAAGTTATTTATTGCTTTTAAATATGTCTTAAAATGCATGAGATCAAAAGCTTGATTATGTTGCATGATTAAGGATTTTAGTTCACTTAAAATCTAACCAACATAGTAAGAGCCTTAAGTTCCAAACTTAAAAATTGAGTTAAAAGGTGCCATGCCAAAATATACACTTGCTTGGATATCCTTTACATCAATCTAGTAATAGTTTTCGCTCAGCGAGGTGTTACTTATTGGTCCTAAAGGGGCAAGGTACACAAATAATTGTGAGTACATGTTAGTTTTGGTGAAACTCAACGATATAAGTAAGGAGTCCTTTTATGTCGTGGCAAAATCGATAGGTTTACCTAATAAGTTCTTAGACGTACCTATCAACCAAGAATAGTTTCTAGACTATTAGCAAAAGGCTTTTGCTTACCTAAGATGTTTTAGGATTAAGTCGACAAACTGTGCTTAGTTCTTCAATGATTTTAGGATCTTGGAATCATTTTATTCACACCTGCCGGAACAATAAAATCGAATAAAATGCTAATAACTTGTTTGAATTGCATGGTTGCTTTAATTTCAAGTTATTATTCATGATAAATGTTTAGACTTTGCATGCTTCAATGTATGTTTTAATTATTGTTTATAATTAAATATCTTGCACTGCAATAAATCCTTTTAGAAAGGTAACAGTAAATTTCCTCGATTGGTAGTGAATCCAAGAACGATTCACGGAAATGAGAGAAATTAGCAATTTAAAATGTACGTTTCTTTTAGCGACTTTTTATGGTTGTTTTCGAATATCAAAATCGAATGGCAAACCAATTGGTGCTTGTGAATTCAAAATACAATGTAGTTTTGAGATCATAAAGCATTGAGTTTAATACGCTCAGCTTTACCAATGGTTAACAACCTAATATCTTTCTCCATTTAATTCTCGAATGAGTCTAGTCCCTAGACATTCGAATAGATCGATGCTTAGAGAACTTTAGAAGCTTCTGGTAAGATCATCTAGTTGAAACAAAATATTCAACATAAATTAAAATGGTAAAGAACCTTGTTGGTGACATTGGACATGTCTAACAAAGTATAAAAGTCAACACTAAAGAATTCAATTCTTAAGACTATAAGAAAGGGTACAAGAAATAGGAAAACGAGGAACAAATGAAAGGAATTTACGATTCCGTTTCTACCTATAAATTTATGTTTAAAGAGAAGTGACCTAGCAATCAAACTTCCTTGGTATCATATACCGCTTGAGGTTCTTACTTCGGTAATAACTCAAACAATGGAAGCTAGGATACACTAATGACCTACAAGTGGGAAATGAAGCATGGCAATGCTACATTAGTTGTAGGGTCATCTAGTTTGTTTTAAGTCCTTTCAAAGGCTGGAACTTAATGGCTATTTTGTTCCATAATCAACATACCTAAATTTCTGTTTTCAAACACAGAAAGACTCACATTCAAGAAAAACAAAAACAATGTTTGTTTGTTTATTTGAATGAAATAGTCAATTACAGGTTGAGTCAATATGCTTGATTAAAACAAACAACTCTTTAAAGAACTTTACTAGGTTCAAATCAACCCCTTGATTTGAGTTCCACTAATCTTTGGCACTGTTGCTTAGACCATATCAACAAGTTAACATTCAAAAGCTCTATTTTGATAGACTTTTGAAAATTGATTGATTTCTAGATCAATTTAAGACAACTAGTCTTACTTGTTGAAAGTAACAAAAGATATGAACTATTGTTAGAACGCCTAGACAATAGAGTTCAAAGCTAAAGAAAGATTTTATGACTTTATTATTTCACATGGATTTGAGTGAATATAGGTTTATTTACTCAAATGTGATATAAATTTGAATCTGTTTGGCTAGTTCAAAGATTCAGAAGTATAAAATCCACTTGGCAAGAAATCATAAAGATCTAGGTTAGATCATGTTCATGATTACTTGAGACCAAATATGATCATCAATGATTGTGTGTTCACAATCTAGGTCCATAAGATATGGCATATCTTAGTTGGGATAATCGAAGCCAATTAGTACTTGATTCGATTAATGATGAATCATAAAGACTTTTCCTATAATTTCTAAAACAAAATGCTCAACTACCACCAAACTAAACCAAATTCGTCAAAGCTTTTGAAAAGTAATTTCAGAATAACTTTTCATAAAATATCTAGAGAGTTGCAAAACTCAGTGGGAGCTTAGTGTTTGTCATTCGACAAACTAAAGCCCAAGTATAGATATATGTTTCATTGTGATTTATTCAAATGAGACACAAGGGTATTGTTTCTACCACGAATTTTTGAGAACATAATGTTTGTTTGCTCGAAATAATGTCCTTTTGGAGATTCGTTTCCAAAATGACAAGTGGGAGAAAATAGACCTCGAAAGTCTTCGAGGCGAACAACAAACATAAACGGACATTCCGGAGGCTTTTCGAAGTGCTTCAGAAAATCCGAACTTATTCTTTAAGGACTTTAGAAGTGGCTTTAAAGAATAGACATCTCTTAGAAGACTTTACAAGTGCTTCAAGGAGAACAGAATATTCAAAGGACTTTCAAGTGGCTATTGATATTCTATTGTTTGATGTTCTATACCCAAGTAGGCATAGAATTCAAGTCACTGAAACTATGAGATTCTTCTATTAGATAGTGAAGAAACATAGAGATCAGGTCAATGAAACTATGAGATTCTTCTATTAAATAGTGAAGAAACCTACAACTTGCAGTCAAACTATTATCATGTAGATTAATGAGTTTGTGACTTGTAAGAAAGCTATGAAGAAACCCAGATTCCCTAAAATGGTTAGAGGCCATATATAGACTCAAATGTTTTAAATGGTTAAAGGCCATAAAACATACTCAATGTTTTGATGACAAAATTGAAATTTTGTTGATTTGCAAGAATAGGTTCACACCTATTGGTTGCAAGTTTGTTTTAAGGATAAAAACCATCAAACATGAAATTGTGTTCACACACAAAGCGTGATTAGTTGCTAAAGGTTACAAGCAAATTCATGGTGTGAATTGTGTTGAAACCTCATGCATAATCGTAATGCTCATGTCTATAATTCAAGCAATGATTGCATATTGGTACATATAGCAATTGAATGACAAAACGTATTCCTCAATCAAATGTTGGAATAAACTATGTACATGGTATGTCATAGGATTTGTGGATCCAAATAAATGCTTGAAAGAGAAAGCTAGCTTATAAAATCTAAGTACAGATTTAAGCAAGCAATTGGGGATTGCAATTATATTTTAATGAAACTAATAAGTACTTTAGTTTCATAAAATATACATGATTCTTATAGATATATAAGAAGTTTAGTGGGAGTACATAAAAACTTAATTGGTCCTATGTGTATCACACACATATCTCTCTATTGTAAAATAACATTCAAATGCTAATGACTTAGATTTGAGATTATTCATCAATGATGGACCATGGCGAAACTTAGTACATACTGGGTATTAAGATCTATTTACAAAGATCTTATGATATTGTTTTGGATTAAGTAATGGCATTTACTAAATCAAACACGAAAGTCTCCATTGGAGATATTCGACCCATGTGAATAAATCAAAGTAAAGGATGTTTGAACTATGTATAAGCATTTACTAAGTTAAACATCAAAGAGTCTAAATGAGATTCTTAACCTATATTATATGTCAAAGAATTTAGCTGAATTTAGTATCTACTGAAACTAGATAAGCTAAAGTTACATGAATAGAATTCAATTGGGAATTATTCTGCAAAAGAATTTATCATGTATGATATAATATGAGGATCGCCAAAAACGTATCATATGACTTTAGGCATGACGAACATATACCAATCTCTATTGATCTAAGTGAAGATCAACTAGATTGAGATCAAGAATACTTATGGTACTTGAAATGGTACATAGGAATAGTTCTTGATTCAAGGAAATAAAGATATGCTAAATATTGGTGCTACACGCATAAACACTGGCAAAGGATCAAGCAAGACCCTTTGGAGTTAACCATTGATAAGGACGAGCTATAAAGCATCGTGTTTTGAAAATGGCAACATGGGTTGTAGACCATGAGTTGTTGCGTGGGAAATTAAAATAATAATTTCTATGTTCTAAGATATAGTTGGAGAGTCTTCCACATATCTATGAACTGCTTGGATAGGTAAATCCAAACAAAGCATCACTAGCAACCTATACAGTTGAAGTAAAAGTAATTATTGCCTAAGAAGCAATAAAACAGGGTTGTTTAAAGTTCTTCACTGAACTTGGGTAGATCACCTATCTGCTGGCTTGATGGTTCTTCATTGAAAAATGCGTAGAACCACTCTTGAAGCAAGAAAAACGTCTGCTAACTTGATGGTTCTTCATTGCAAAATGAGTAAAACCACCATCGAAGTAAGAAAGACTAGATCACATAATAAACAAACTCGAAAAGATCTTATCATCATATCTCAAAGAACATTCGATGAAAAGGATGTTAAGATTGGCAAAGCATGATAACTAAACCTATGCAACAAGTGAGAAGCAACACTCACATTGTCGCACTGGAAATCAAGCATAGCTTTGAATTCCATGAACTGTTTTAAAGATGGGTTTGAGGCCCATGGTTGTAAAACATTAGGGTTGAACATTTATCATATATGAAATGTATTTTCATATTCCATTTAATCTTGGTTTAGTATTAAATGATGAGTCCCTTCAATTTGACGATATATTCAAGATAGACTGTCAGGACCAGTCCTGTGACTAAGAAATGTCTATCAAGTGAACTTGAATGTCAAAGGTTGAAAATGGTCCCTAGTCGGAGTTTTCTATAAAATTGGACGAATAGAAAACGTTAGACGACTAGAATGCAAGATGACTAGTAGTTCTGTTTCTTGAACTATGTGGACATGGCAATGTCATAATCATTTGCATAGATACTTACTTTGGGAAGACTAGTATCGGACAAGACCTATGAAATTTTACTGTAAGAGATGAAAATCTGTCATAAGTAAATTTCATTAAAATTATTAGACACTAAATCCTCAATACCTGAGTGATTTGAGATTACTTGTTTGAGAACTGGTTGCTTTGACGTTGACCAACCGTCGCACCGTAAAAGGAGGCTATAAAGGCAACGCTCAGGTAATCACCTATCAAACGAAGTCTAATCTCAAGATCGCAAGATTGGGATTGTCCTCCCATAAATCGGGATGAGATGCTTAAAAGTTGTACAAGGCCACTCGGAGAGCTAGAAACTGTGAAATGCATGGCCGTGCTCGGATGAATCATAGGCTATGATTATCTGTCTATTTGATCAGTTGAACTCTGAAACCGAGAAACACCTCTGGACATAATAAGGATGACAACTCTTACCTTATGTTCAAGAGCAAGCATCGAGCGACAAAGAAATTAGGAAATGCACACTTGTCCCTAAGGACAAGTGGGAGACTGAAGGAAATAATGCCCTTGGTCCAAGTATGCATTCTATGTTAAGTCTAATAAATGCGGTTCAGTATTAATTAACAAGTTAATAATTCAGTGAGATCAAGTGAGCTGAATGCCTAGCTAGAGGCCGCTTCAGTTCAAGTGGAATTAATAATATTAATCCACAGCTTACTCTTGACTGAACCCGTAGGGTCACACAAATAGTACGTAAACGGATCAAGTATTTAATGGCATTAGATACTCCATCTATGGATATTCGGAATCGACGGATCTTGGTTTCAGTGGGAGCTGAGATCGTCACAGGCAAGAAATGAATACTCCGGAAACGATGATATTGCCGGAAACGGAAATATGGATCGTATCGGAAATATAAATATTATCCAAGTCGTAGATGTTGCCGGAAACGGAAACATGGTACGTATCGGAAAATATTATCGGAAATGGAAATATTACCAGAATCGGAAATATTGCCGGAAACGGAAATATTGTCGGAATCGGAAATATTATCGGAATCGGAAAATAATTCCGGAAACGGAAATATTAAATATTTGTTCGAAACGGAAATTGATTCCGGAATCGGAAATATTAAATATTGTTCGTATCGGAAATGAATCCCGAACCGGGAATTTAATCGGAAGCGTATCGTACGAATTAGCATCGGACGAGGCCTGCCGGACGAAGGCCCAGCACGAAGTCGGGCCATCGCCCAGCAAGCCAAACGCGCGCCCAGCCAAGGCAGCGCCCAGGCCCACCGCAAGGCAGGCCCAGCGCGCGCCTAAGGCCATGGGCCTCGCTGCGTGGGCTGCTGCTCGCACGCACGCATGGGCGGCCCTCGTGGCTGCCGTGTGTGTGTGTGAGTTTGTGTTCATGCACGATTCCTAAAACTATTAGAATTAGTATATGATTAAATTCCTATTCCTAAAAGGATAAATTAATTAATTAGAGTTCTTATAGGATTCTAAGTTTAATTAATTCGTATCCTACTAGGATTCCAATTCCCTTTCCATAACTCTATAAATACGTGCCTAGGGTCACATATTTTCAGAGATTAATTCAAGTATTCAAAGTGAGTTTTAAGAGAAAAATTCAGCCACATTCCTTGCTCAATAGTGCCGAAAATTCTAGTACCTTAAGGGCGATTCTAGTTGGTCAATCTTAAGGCGGATCCGGACGTGTTGTGGACTATCTACGGAGGGACGACACTTGGAGTCCTAAAAGACTTGTTCTTGTTCGGTTCGGGCGCAGCTAGGGAAGGCACGCAACAATGAGTATGCATCTAATTTATGCTATATGATTATGTGTAAATAATATGTATTCCTGGCTTAATGGTTGTTTCCGCATGATTTATGAATTGTCATATGTATCATAACCTAACAATAGAGTATGAGATTGTTGTGAAAAAAGTGCTAACAATTGATCGATAATGGCTAATTAATGACAAATGCATTATTTCACAGTTCTAATATTAAAAATGCTAACTGTTGATCGATAATGGCTAATTCTTGGAATGTACTGTGTATACACCAAGATTATTAACTAAAAAATATACTAAGAATCTACTTCAATATCACAATAATATATTTACAATATGACAATAATATGTTTAAAATAATAATAAAAAAAATTAAACTAGGTTGGACAAAACATCTTTTTAATTATTTAAAATATTTTAACATCTCTTAGAATGCATTAAAATATTGAACTTAAATTTACTAATGACCAATTGCATGTATTGTCCATTTGAATTTAAAATATGTGTCTTATATTGACTGTGGATATGTATAACGAATATTTACCTTTGCTTTAATATTTGAAGAAGCATTTATCAATGTTGTGTAAAATATGCTCATTGAATAAAAAATTGTTTAATAACTTTGTATTTTTCTTTCTCGAATTTTAAATTTCTACGTATCCTTTTATTTAATAGTTCCTAAATCTTTCAAATGAAAAACAATTTTAAGAATTTTATAGTTTCATTTTATATTATTAGTTTATTTGTATTTGATTATTTGATGGGTAATATATTTGCCTTTATTTTACATTATAATCTAATGAAAAATCTTTGCGCACAATTTTGGATAACGAAATTTATGTGGAGTTATATCGCTCACTGATTTGTCGCTCTTATACTTGATTCTATAAAAGAAATTTCTCTATCTCCCAGCATGCCTATTTTTTCTATTAAGTTATAATATACTCCCTCCGTCTCTTTTTGTTTTTTACGTTTGGTATTTTTCACGCGTTTTAACGAATAATTAATTTGCATTGAAATCCCTCAAATTTTTTATTTAAACGAGATAAATTACGTTTATTTATAATGTTTTCACTTTTATCAAACTTCTGATATTGGGAAATGAGAAAAATTTAATGTCCCAATGGAAAAGTGTGAGAGATTAAATGACCCAATGAATTTGATTGGTTAAAATAATGATTGGACACAAATTTTGATATTATACTAAGTTATTTATGTGATAATATAAAAGGAAATGTAAAGAACATTTTGAAATACCCAAAAGGGAAAACGTAAAAAAACAAAAAGAGACGGAGGGAGTATAAGCTTACAATAACTTATCGCATCTAAACTCCGTGAAAAGACTATTGCAATGATTAAATTTGGACGGAGATATTACATATTATAATTTTTTGTTTATTTACTCAATTATTATAATAAGACATTGGCTTTGTAGAAGACTTTATAGTAGAATTTTAAAATTCAAAACTCTCTTACCCAAAAAAAAAAAATTAGTCCAGGGGTGGGTGTGAGGTGTGTGTGGATACACAGGTCAGTGATAGATCAAGGATGAGTTATATTTTTTACCCTTTAGTAAGGAGATTGACAAGGGTGAGTATCTTTACTATTGTGGGTGACAAGGATATAGATGAGAATTATAGACGAGTACAAGTACGGATACACCAACCAACCTCAAAATCATGACAGATGAATAAAGGAAATAGTGAGTAGGTGTTTAGTGATCGGGTAATGATGTAAATATAAAACGATTAAATAGGTGTGACTATCGAAGTGAAAGGTGGATGAGAAACACTTGATTGACACATGTGTTGAATAGATGAAAATAATTTTGTTTATGTACCCTTATTTGTTTTTCCTTTTTTAATAAATAAGACACCAAACGGGGTAATAAAAATTTTTATCCATCATTAATTTTAATTTGGGAATATCTATAAGGTATATGTGTCCAAAGTATTGTGTAATCAGACAATCAAATTGTGAAAAGAGTTTTAAAATTAAAAACTCTCTTACCAAAAGAATATTGTTGAGTCCAGCTGTCTACGGCAAGGTTTGACACATGTAATGAATGGGGATGAAAATAATTGTGTTTAGGTACCCTTATTTGTTTTCTATTTGTATTAAACAACACACCAAATGGGACAAAAACAAATTTATCCATCATTAGTTTTAATTAGGAGAATATCTTTAAGTTATATGTGTCCAAAGTATAATCTAATCAGACAACCAAGTTGTCAAATACTCTAGAATAGAGTTTTAAAATTAAAAAATCTCTTACCAGAAAATATTGTTGGGTCCATCCTTTTAGAGCTAGGTTTGACACATGTGATGAGTGAGAATGAAAATAATTTTGTCTATGTATCTTTATTTGTTTTTTGTTTTTAATAAATAAGACACCGAATGGGGCACTAACAAATTTATCCATAATTAGCTTTAATTAGGAAAATATTTTTAAGTTACATGTGTCAAAAGTATAATGTAATCAGACAAACAAATTGTCACATACTCTTACAGTTTTAAAAGTCAAAACTTTGTTATCAAAAAATAATGTCAAGATCAGTTGTCTAGGGCTTGGTTTGAGGCGGGTGTGGATACACGGACGTGTGATGAAGCAAAGTTAATTTATTTTCCGCCCGCGAGACGGGGATTAGGACGGAGATGAGTATCATACCTATCGTGGTGGCGAGTATGGGGATGAAAATTTTTGGCAGGTACAGGTGTTGAGAGACCAACCCACCCCGCTTCAAAGTTATCTCTAGCTGAACAAGGTATATGGTGGAGTGGGTATTAAATGATCGGCTAATGATGTAAATGGTAGGGGAGTATTAAGTGGGTATGACTATCGAAGTAAAGAGCGGATGGGAATAAATTTATGTTTGACATGGGTTAAAGGGGAAAAGCATAAATTTATCTATGAACCCTTATTATCATTTTTTTAATTTTTTTTTGAGTTTGTTAAATAAATAAGACAAGGAATGAGGCAATAACAGATCTATTCATCATTAGTTTCAATAATAATATTATCTATAAGCTCTATTTTGATGATAATTGCCTATAGCTACAGTTTAGTAAAAGTTTAGATATAAGCTTACAATAATTTATCGCATCTAACTCCGTGAAAAGACTATTGCAATGATTAAATTTGGACGGAGATATTACATATTATAATTTTTTGTTTATTTACTCAATTATTATAATAAGACATTGGCTTTGCAGAAGACTTTATAGTAGAATTTTAAAATTCAAAACTCTCTTACCAAAAAAAAAAAAAATAGTCCAGGGGTGGGTGTGAGGTGTGTGTGGATACACAGGTCAGTGATAGATCGAGGATGAGTTATATTTTTTACCCTTTAATAAGAAGATTGACATGGGTGAGTATCTTTACTATTGTGGGTGACAAGGATATAGATGAGAATTATAGACGAGTACAAGTACGGATACACCAACCAACCTCAAAATCATGACAGATGAATAAAGGAAATAGTGAGTAGGTGTTTAGTGATCGGGTAATGATGTAAATATAAAACGATTAAATAGGTGTGACTATCGAAGTGAAAGGTGGATGAGAAACACTTGATTGACACATGTGTTGAATAGATGAAAATAATTTTGTTTATGTACCCTTATTTTTTTTTCCTTTTTTAATAAATAAGACACCAAACGGGGTAATAAAAAAATTTATCCATCATTAATTTTAATTTGGGAATATCTATAAGGTATATGTGTCCAAAGTATTGTGTAATCAGACAATCAAATTGTGAAAAGAGTTTTAAAATTAAAAACTCTCTTACCAAAAGAATATTGTTGAGTCCAGCTGTCTACGGCAAGGTTTGACACATATAATGAATGGGGATGAAAATAATTGTGTTTAGGTACCCTTATTTGTTTTCTATTTGTATTAAACAACACACCAAATGGGACAAAAACAAATTTATCCATCATTAGTTTTAATTAGGAGAATATCTTTAAGTTATATGTGTCCAAAGTATAATCTAATCAGACAACCAAGTTGTCAAATACTCTAGAATAGAGTTTTAAAATTAAAAAATCTCTTACCAGAAAATATTGTTGGGTCCATCCTTTTAGAGCTAGGTTTGACACATGTGATGAGTGAGAATGAAAATAATTTTGTCTATGTATCTTTATTTGTTTTTTGTTTTTGATAAATAAGACACCGAATGGGGCAATAAAAAATTTATCCATAATTAGCTTTAATTAGGAAAATATTTATAAGTTACATGTGTCAAAAGTATAATGTAATCAGACAAACAAATTGTCACATACTCTTACAGTTTTAAAAGTCAAAACTTTGTTATCAAAAAATAATGTCAAGATCAGTTGTCTAGGGCTTGGTTTGAGGCGGGTGTGGATACACGGACGGGTGATGAAGCAAAGTTAATTTATTTTCCGCCCGCGAGACGGGGATTAGGACGGAGATGAGTATCATACCTATCGTGGTGGCGAGTATGGGGATGAAAATTTTAGGTAGGTACAGGTGTTGAGAGACCAACCCACCACGCTTCAAAGTTATCTCTAGATGAACAAGGTATATGGTGGAGTGGGTATTAAATGATCGGCTAATGATGTAAATGGTAGGGGAGTATTAAGTGGGTATGACTATCGAAGTAAAGAGCGGATGGGAATAAATTTATGTTTGACATGGGTTAAAGGGGAAAAGCATAAATTTATCTATGAACCCTTATTATCATTTTTTTAATTTTTTTTTGAGTTTGTTAAATAAATAAGACAAGGAATGAGGCAATAACAGATCTATTCATCATTAGTTTCAATAATAATATTATCTATAAGCTCTATTTTGATGATAATTTCCTATCGCTACAGTTTAGTAAAAGTTTAGATATGCAAATTCAATATTCATATCATAAATCGTGCATCGCACAGGTACTATACTAGTGATTAACTATAATAAAGGTGGTGCATATGGGGGTGTGCAGAAATTGATCGCGCGACCTGAATCTTGTCTGGAACCGGATCTGAATTGTTTGGACCGGATTGCTAGATTCAGGACCGGATACCAGTCCAACAAAATAAGTGATTTCAGGTTCTGATCCGGACCGGACAAAAATCAGAAAAATTCAATCTAGACCTGAAACCCGGTTTAAAGGTATGTATAAACTTTTTTATTTAATCTAGGAAGTGGGAAAAGCCAAAATCTTTACCCCAATTTACCTGAATTATACTAGTCTTGTATGGACATGGTGGGCCTTTTAACCAAATTGGTAAAAAAGTGGATGTTAAGCGACAAATTGGTAAAAAAAAGTGTCTCAGGCGACAATTTGGTAAATTTAAACTTCAACGGCGACGAATAAGTCACAAAACCGATCGGATTAGAAAACCTAATCGCGTGACTTACACGCTCTTAATATTGTTTTTTTCCGATGTTTTTCTTTATTTTTCCGCAACTTATTTTTTTGTAAAAAAAAGATTCGTAATTAATTTCCTCCCCTTTTCCTTCCTTTTCATTTTCTCTCTCTTCTCCTTCTCTTCCATTTTTGTGCTTACCCATCATTGCTAAAGAATTACTGAGTCAACTCAACAAAAATAAGGGAAGAGTATCATTAACACAAGGATTTGGCATGGTAAAGGTGAATTTCGGAGTTAATTTCTTGCTTTTGTCTTTTCAAATGCCAATTTTTAATGGTGGTTGATGTTTGATTATGACTGGTTGGTTATGAAAATTGGTCGCTTGTAATCGAAAATTCAGGATTTAAGATTTTGATTACTAGCTTGATTGTGAAAATTGGGGTTTAAAAATTAGGGTTATTATAATTATGCTTGTTTAATTGATGAAATTCAGGAATTTTTTTGTGTTCAAATAAGGAAACAAGACTATAATTATGGGACGCCCGATTTGAAAAATATGACTATAATTTTGGGACGGAGGGATTAGTAATCAGGGAAAAAGATGGCCTAAGAAGCTATTCTCTCCGTTTCTTTTTGTTTGTCAGGTTTGAACTTTTACATGTTTATTAACGTATAATAAAGATTCTTTTCTTTTTTTTAATTAAAAAAATAAACCCAAGTAAAACCTCAATCCCTAATCATTACAACAACCAATAAGATTGTTTTATTTATCAAAATGAACCAATAATGAAAAAGCACAAAGATTGCTAACTTAACATACTTGGGAAATTGCAAAGATATTTAACGAGTTGAAAAAATTGGACCAATTAAAATTAAAAGATGGTACAAAAAATGATAGTATAATAAGGGACTCGTTACCAAACACATTTTTTGGCTGTTTGACCAAATTAAAAAGCTAAAGCCAAAAGCCAATGAAAAGCTAGCTAAAAGTCATTTGCCAAACACGTATGTGACTTTTGTTTTCCGGATCACTTTAATTTTTGTCAGAAATCAATTGAATCAGATCTAAGGGTGAGTTTATCCCTAGTCTTGAAAGGAGTCTTGAGGTGAGTCTTAAGCCTAAATCTTGGGATAATGTGGTAAAAGACTACACCAAGTCTTGAAGTGAGTTTGAAAATTCAAGACTCACTCAAGACTCACTTAAGACTCCACTTTTTTCTCCCACCGATCAAGTCATGCCACATCATCAAACTTAATTTATCTTATTTCACCAAACTAAATTTTAATGGTTTATATATTGTTTTGTTTCATTTACCTTTAAATTTATGTTTTAGATCTTTTTAATTTAATATGTTGTATTATTGTTTATAATTTGTACGGAATATTTTTCAATTTCGAAATTAACATTTTCTGTTTTATTTTTCATTTTTTTTATCTCGGATTATAAATTACTTTGTTTGTAGATAAGAAAACAAAATTTCAATAATATTTAGAAAATGTACCCAAAAAAAAATATGCATAAAATATTATTTTAGGAGTTAGGTGAGTTTGAGATGAGTCTGAGAATAATGTGTAAAAATAGGATGAGTTTTGTGTGAGTCTGGGTAATAAAAAAATTAGTGGAAAACTAATGTGACAGAGTCTGGAGATTGGAGGTGAGTCTGGGGATTAAACTCACCCTAATGCGTGTTTGAAGTTTGTGAATTTGAAAAACCCCTTTATGCCCCCGGTGGACCAAGCTCCTTGGCGTGAATTTGAAAAACCCCTTTATGCCCCCAGTGGACCAAGCTCCTTGGCCTCCTAGTTCAGACTTCAGACTCTAGCTCGCTTTGAAAACTCTCACAGATTCACTATTCGCCGAGTACCAACGGTGTTTGTACTCAGGTGACGGCGCTGGCCAGTGTTCAGCCACCGTGTGGAAGTTAAGCCCTACTTTGTGCGGCTCTACGCTATCAAATTTAACTCTCAGGTACCTGAATTCAACACCTATCTCTTGCGTTTGTCACAAAATCCTCCTGTTTCTCTGCTTTCTGTCTCTCTCCTTTTTACCTAAAATTGCAATTTTATGTTGTTCTATTTTGATGAAATGCGCATTTTGTAGGAGAATTATCTGTATTCCAGTGTTTATTCATATTAATTTCTGCTTAAAGATTATATTTTGTATGACACTAATTTAAAAGATTTCATTTTTAGGTCAAACTGGCCTTCAATAAACATACAAGGAATTTGAATAGCCAACTGTAAAGATCATGGTAAGTTCTTGTTGCCAGGTCTTCTTGTAATTTGATTTTAATTTTGATTTTGATTTTCAGAGTTTAGTGGTTATGTTAATGCTGGTAGGCTTGGTATCTCAATAGAATTGTAATCTGATGGAACAACTTAATGAGTGCCTAGCCTGCTTTACTTGATTTGGTCTATGGTTGTTCACTTGTTTAAGGTGCCTTTGCTTGTTTTTTTTTTAATCTTGCCAAGTTTGTTGACACAAATATGTTTCTCTCTCTCTCTCTCAGTCCAGTCGAAAAGAAACAGTTTTAGATCTTGCCAAGTTTGTTGACAAGGGGGTTCAAGTTAAGCTTACGGGTGGAAGACAAGGTTTTCTTTCTGCCCTTTTCTATCTCTAATTCATCTTCCCCTTCTCTTTTTGTGGTGCTATTTGTCAATTACGTTTAGCTTCAATATATTTTTATTGAAATTAGTTGTCCGTTGTTTTTTGTGTGTTCATGTGTAATATATTGTATATGTTCTTCGAAAGCTGATGTTTTTCAGTTGTTGGCCCTTTTTCAGTTTTATGCCTGCCTGTCAAGACAACTTTTCTGGTTCTTTGTTCACTTGGTTGATTTGTGCTTCCACTGTTGATGTCATACTGGTGCATATCTAATGAATTGTGTTATATGATCCTGATTTTTTCTGTGACGGGAAGCTCAAACTCTAATTACAATAAAGTCTTGATGTAGTAATCAGTTATGTTTTTGAAGATGTTGTGTTGCAACTGAAACATACTAAGAGGTTTGACGGGGAGATAGTATCTGTTATAAGTAACAATCAGTTTAAATCATTTGCACTTTCAATTTCATATTTTTTGTTTGTCCTAACATATACTAAATATGAGAGTATGTCAAGGCTTTGTGTGATGTAAATGTTCTATTGCACTATATGCTTGATTCTAGACTTCCTCTATTCCTTAACATGTGACCATCAATTGGTATGGAATGAGAATTTGTGCCATATGCGCTTCTGTGACCTGTCTTGATTATTGACATTGTTTCTTGCATACTTTTTTGTTTAATCTTTTACAGTGACCGGGACACTCAAGGGATACGATCAGTTATTGAACCTTGTGCTAGATGAAGCCGTTGAATACCTGAGAGGTATGAACTATTCTGCTAATTTATGTTTAATTCCGAGCTTGTTGTGCAAAAAGTGCGAGTCCTTATCTCTCGCTGACTTGCAGAAGATTTGACGTATTCCCTGCTTGATTTTAGTGTGTTGTTTTGGATTTGAGGCAGAGAAAGTCATTATTTCAGTTCAAAGGAATGTTATTTTGGTTATAAAGGTGCATGTATTCAGATTTGGTAACTAGACCAGATAGGGATACTGTTGCGTCACTGCATGTATGTGAATCTTCCAAACTTGCTTAAGGCAGGATAATTAAAGGGTGGCTGTGCTACTTGTGATGGCAGACTCATTCTCTAGACGGACTTATATCTGTGCAAAGTTTCCATGTAATGCTGGTCCGCTCACAGTAGATCCTTGAAACTTGGACCTACTTTGTCTTGTAACGCTGGCATATCTTTTCATCGTTTTAAAAGAAATCATAGATAGAAGGGCCTTTTATTGACAATAATTTAGTATTTATTTGTCAATTGTCATTACTAGTTTTGAAGTACATTCCTACTTGTTTGAGTTCGAAGCTGCTTGTATAGCTGGCCTGCTCTTGATGGGTAGGAGTGGGCGCTGTTAAGGGAGAAGAAAAGAAAAGAAAATGAGGTATCACAACTTCACAAGTTAATCATAGAAGCAACGAATTTATGTTTTAAAGTATTTTCATGGGAACGTATATAAATGATGCTGACTTGGTTAGATCAAAGAGTTAGACATGAATCTTTTGTGAAGATTTTTGCACATGGTTTTTTAATTTTTTTTTTTAAGATAGTGTGCATGAATTGATGGACATGACAGTTCGAGAGAATAATTAGATATATCTTCAATGATTTATGTTTAAAACAAAATTTCAAAGAACAAAAAGGAATAGCCTACTAGGTTAAAGTTATAGCCTAGTTTGAGAATAAAGAATTGATTTCTTCGTGTACAAACATGCTCATTGCTAAAATGTTGGGCTATTTTTGGGATGAAACAACTGATTTGATCTTCTTACGTCCTTGTAATGTGTTTAAACTTGATTGGACTGAAGGAGTTTCAAGCCACACAAACTCTAGATGAGAACTTTCTTAATTAATTAGCAATAGGCAAAGTAACCTACGCGGCTCACATCTTAGCCGTTCTTCCAATTATTAGATGTGGGACAACAAACATCCGGATGTCTTTAATTCAAAGAATCATAGGTAAGTCTCCTTAGATTTTGGGAGGTTTTCCTGTGGTTGCATCTTTCTCTATAGCAATATGGGATATAGAGAATATTGTTCGTAGTATAGAAGATCCTTAAAGTATAACCCTTCTAAAGGCTATAACTCATACTTGGAAACCTTTTCGAGAGAGTGTGGAAGTTTTATTAAATTGGAAAGAGGTGTCTTTATATTGCTTTATTCTTGGTGAGTATACATCACTTAATCCAACATAGTATTAGAACCATGATTTATCAAAGTATATTCTTGAAAGTTAATTACAAATTTTGATACCTTTTGGTGGATGGGTTGTGAACTTCAATGGAAATCAGTGAGAAATATCATTGAGTTTCCTAATGGCCTGCCGAGGTTGTAAGACATGCCTTGGAGACTTCTTTCAAATGCATGTAAAAATTCTGAAAGAGAATGTAGGGGTAGTTTGGTTCTTGGATGTTTCCTCATGGTCATCCAAAGCCCACAGTAACCATTTAGATTATAGATGATAACAAACTGAAAATAGCCTCGTCAGTTTCCTTTTGAAAGGTCAACATACTCACTTCAATAGCTAATAGGATAATTTATGGCATCATTGACCATGCCCAATTGCCCAATGCTATGGAAAGGTGTTACTTTTTGCGTGAGAGATTTCTCCCAACTAATGATAAAATGTTATGAATTGAAAAAGTCTTTTTGCATCCGAAATGTCGTCACTGGAGTGTTTATGTTGGCACGAGGATCGTTGATTACGGACAACCTAAATCATTTTGGCAAAACCTTATCGATTATTCTCATGAGAGTAAGCGAGTTTCGGATCCTGTAGTAGATATCACATATCCTAAATAAGTTTTATGGGTTGCTTTGGTTACATATATGCAAACAACCATAAATGACAGTGACTTATGATGTCCTGAATGATCCTTGTTTCAAGGTCTATAATTAACACATTTCAGACCTTTTAAAGGCTGACAGCAAGTTTCAATGTATATTGGTGGCCAGGTGGGGTATGTTGAGATAATATTATGGTTAGCCTCCTCTGGAAAAATCTACTGGTTAAGCCAAGATATCTTCTATGGTCATTGGGGAACTTTGATTAGAATAGTAACTTAGTAAGGTTGTTGTGTAGGGAAATCAAGGGTCTGGCACCCTGCCATTGTCACTTGGGAACCGAAGTTGCCTTATGAACTATATGTAATAGAGACACTAGACCCAGTTGTTTACGTAAAGCCTATTAAGGGTTATGACCCAAGTTGTGAGATCTTCCACAAGTTGACAAAAGGTCTCCGGCGGTAACAAGTTGTAACCTCTCACTGCTTAGTAAAAGGCAAGATCATAAGCTAAACCTTTATTGTAAACACCTGTTCCAGTAGAAGTTAGCCTGGCTAAGTTCAATTCATACTTGGAACAGTCTTGTAGACATTTTTATTTTTTTTGAAATTTTAGACAGATATTAAATGAGTTATTCATGGTTAATTTCAAGGTACTTTATATGTTGATCATCTAGATTCTTGGAGGTTCTCATAGGCTATAGGGAGTTAGGGACAGTAGGTTGCACCATAATACCATATGCGAAGGGGTGATGAATTAATGATACCCAGTTTAAAGGCTATAATGTACCGCCTCAAGAATTTTAGGTCTTTCTTGGAGTAGGCAGAATCTCAAATTAAATTAGGGAGGATTGATATCGGGTTACAGAATGATGACTGACTATAAATGACTCAGAAACATAATCAAGTGAAATCAGGTTGCATACCTCTTTTGGAAACCAATGGAAGATCTGAAAACAATGATATGGTAGTAGTCTTCTCAACTCCCAAATGCTTTCATGTAGCAATCTCTGCATTTATTTTGTAGAGTATCTTTTCATTGACACCTATTTGAAAGGCTATTATATTGCTCATCCTTTCACCCTTACAATTCCTTCTTGTGGAGTTGCTATAAACAAGAGAAATGTCCACATCCTCCAATAGCATCTGGGATATATGACACCGAGTTGTCGTTCCTCCGTAAAGGTGTGTCATGTAAAGAATTCTTCAGTATTATCGTGGGAGGTTCTTCTAGATCGAAGCAGCCTATTATGGCTCTTTAGAGTTCATATGGGTTGTTTGAATCATAGAGGAGATTGGAGCCAAAATTGCTTAAATCTCAATTCTGAATTTGTAAATCAAACTCATAATAGATAGTGGCCGTTGTAGGCATTAAAAATGTGATAAATGCCATGTCATCAATTGTGGTCCCGAAAAAGTCAAATGTTGACTTCTATTATTTAGATGTCAGATCAATTGTTTAATTTGGGTTATAAATCAAATAGGCCCATTTTAATTAAATGACGTTTATGTAATGGAAGTGGGTTATTTAAATGGGTTAAAGAAAAGAGGCCCATTTATAAGAAGGAAAACCCTAAACCTAAGAGGAGAATATAAAAGTTCTCTCCAAGTCATTTGGAGGGGGACATTGAACGTAGTATACAAAAAACCTACTACTCTCCAGAAAAACCCTAAGACGGCTTCCAAGCACACAAGTCTGACATCAAATCTCGGTGGAAGAAGAACAACAAGCACAAACGCCGTTCTACCTTCAAACCACAAATTCTTGCTGTTGTAGAGATCGAATCAGTGGATAAACATTAGAGATTGTACCCAAATACAAAATCAATACAAAATATTTTGTTCACATTATTTTGATTCTGTTATTTTTGCAGACTCGTAAATTTGTGTTTACAAATTGGCACGCTCGGTGGGACGACTCTACCACTCATCTCCTTCTCTACAAAAAAAAAAAAATCAATCTACCAACGAAGATGGCTGCTCAACAAACCGTTTCCATGTCCGATGCTGAGAAGGCCGCTATGGTGAAACAAAGGGCGGCAGAATTGGCTGAGATGATGAAAGGGCGTGACGAGGGTATACGCACCAGAGGAATGAAGAACGCTGATCTGAATGAGGCTGCTTCGAGTCTGCGTTCGGCTCCTATCACCACCAAAACAAGGAGAAAGAGCCATGTCCGTGCTTCCTCCGACGTGTCCCCGAATCCGTATTACCGCAAGTCCCGCAACATCCCTGTTTTCGGGTCCTTTCCTGCTGAAGGTGCACGATTCCTTATGCCCGGTGAAGAAGATATGCGTCATCACCAAAAGCCTGACAGGCTGGTCATCCACACTAGTCCTTTGTTCGATCCTTTCTATGTAGAAAGCGATGCAAAGAGTAGTACCGGGTCTTCTCCAACGTCACCCCTCAAAGTATCAGATTGTGAAGAATCGGTCCAGTCCCTACAAACCGACATTGCGGAGGTGATGGCGATCGAATCAAAGACCGTTGAGGAGCCATCGACAGTTGGGCAGAAATGGAGGAAGAATTCAAGGCCAGGTTCTACAGTACACGACGTGTCGTCAGCATGATTGAATTGACAAAGACGACACAGTGGGAGAATGAGCCTGTTGTAGATTACATCAACCGGTGGCGCACTCTAAGCCTGGAATGCAAGGACCGTCTGACGGAGACCTCTGCTATTGCAATGTGCATCCAAGGTATGAACTGGGATTTGCTGTACATTTTGCAGGGCATAAAACCAAGATCCTTTCAAGATTTGGCTACCCGTGCTCATGACATGGAGATCAGTATCACAATTAATCGTGGAGGAAGTTCTTCAAGTTTCAAGAAGGAAAAGAAGGACTTCAAGAAGCCTGAGAAATACGTGAAAGATTCAACCAAGGAGTCATTTGCCGTTGCCACTAGCTCTGCCCCTGTAAAAATTTCGGCGAAGCCTAAAACTGAACAGAAGAAAGGGCCATTTACAAAAGATGCTCGGAGAGATAAGCCAACGCTTAAAGAACTCCAAGCAAAGAAGTATCCATTTCCGGATTCAGACTTGGCCGGCATGTTGGACGATTTGTTGGAGAAGAAGGTCATAAGCTTGCCTGAGTCCAAGCGCCCTGATCAAATGGGAAGGACATCTGACCCAAACTTTTGCCCTTACCATCGAATAGTGAGCCATCCTATCGAAAAGTGCATCACTCTCAAGGAGAGAATCATGCAACTTGCAACAGAAGGGAGGATTGTGCTAGATCTGGATGAAGCGGCGGAGTCCCATCATGCTTCAGTCATCCAGTTTGGAAGTTTGGATCCCATTTTGATAATAGATCCCGTCAAGAATTCTGCGTCCACCCCTCTACCTCGCAAGGAAGATGAGGAAGGATGGACATTAGTGACGAGAAGGAAGAAGAGAAAGCAAACGAAGCTAGAAGAGCAACCTCCTCTTCGTCAAAAGCAACACCAGAAAAGAAACAAATCCAAAAGTTCGCATGTCACGAGAAACAAAGGTCTCGTGAAGAAGAAGAGCACCTCGCGCGACAGTTTTCCCACAAAGGAGGTACGAAAGCATGTCACATTAAATGATTTCCTTCCGCAGGAATACCTCGGCGAAATTTCTGTCAACACAGTGACCTGTAGCGTGGCGGAAGAAGAAGAGAAAGAAGAGAAAAGTCAAGTCTCTGAAGGGCTAAACCATGAAAGAGACCCTGAAAGAGATGCAAAGATCCTGGCGTTGTTAGGTACAGTCCCTTCTCGAATGGGTTGGCGCCAAGCTTTATCCCTACCCGAAGAAATGAGGTTCGCCCTTGCACGTGCCATAGAAAATCCGACGCAATATACATCGAAGGAAAATATTGAGCAAGGGATCTACGAAAATCACCCTGAGCGTTGTGCTGCATGCAGTGCGGCCTTGGCATTCACAGACGAAGACCTTATGTTGGGTTCAAAGCCTCACAACAGACCTCTCTTTGTATGTGGATACATCCGCAAGAAAAAGATCAACCGCATCTTGGTAGACGGAGGTTCCGCAGTGAACATAATGCCGAAGTCCACCATGACGAAGTTGGGAATCACCGAAAGTGAGTTGACCGAAAGTCGATTGATGATCCAAGGATTCAATCTAGGCGGGCAACGAGCCATCGGTATGATAAGAGTTGATCTGACTATCGGAGAAATGACTGCAACAACAATTTTTCATGTCATTGATTCGAATACTTCATATCGCCTATTGCTAGGCCGACCTTGGATGCATGAAAATGGAGTAGTAGCCTCAACCTTGCATCAATGCTTCAAATATTACAGAAACGGTGAAAGAAAGGTGAATGCGGACGTGAAGCCATTCTCTGAAGCAGAGTCTCATTTTGCCGATGCGAAATTCTATGCCAGCCAAGGAGAGCCTGTTGAAGTAATGCCCACGGAAATTGCATCGACTGGAAAAGTCATGCCGAAGAAGTTGCAATCAAGGGTTACAGAAGAGAAGCCTTCAAGGAACGTTCTGGAGCCGTCACATGAAACAGTTGATGAGAAGAAAAGCAAGGAGATTCTTTCGCAAAGAGTTGAAGAAAATCCTAGAGAAGCAGTGCCAGTGCTACGTTACATCCCCATGTCGCGTCGCAAAGAAGGTCAGTCTCCGTTTATGAATTGTGGAGCAGAAACAACTTCAAAAAAGGTCAAGGACATGCCGCAAGAATTTGATAAAAGCATGACATTGCCGGTCCATAAGATCAGTGACCCGAAGATATTGACTTCTCCTACTCCAAACTCCACGAAGTCGCCAGAAACACCTAGCTCAAGGAAAGATGGCTTCGATCCAGTTGCATACAAGTTAATGGAAAATTCTGGTTATGATTTCTCTAACCCAGAACCCATGGGAAAGCTCGTTGAAGATAAGTCATACGGCCTCAATAAAACTCAGCAAAAACTTCAGCAACAAGGTGAACGTGTTTGGGTGAAAAAGGTTGGTTTGGGATTCAAGGAGTCTAAGCCAATTATCATCTCAGGACGACGGAGGTCAATGCAAGCATCACAGTACATTGGAGTTCAGGAAATGGAAGAAAGTGTGGATGAGAATTTTGAGCCAGTCCAGAAAGAATCGGTTTTTGATAGGATACATCCGTCTTCAGCTAAAGCACGGTCCTCCGTCTTTGATAGGCTCGACGGTCCGGTAAACTCTCCAACACCAAGTCGAGTCTTTGATAGATTGGGAGATCAGTCCGGGAAAGCACATAAGAGCCCGAATGCAAAAGATGTCTTCACAAGATTGGGAAAAGTCACTGGCAAACCCACCAATTGTCTGTCACAGAAGCCTAAGAAGGAAGTCTTCAGTCGTCTTGGGAAGAAGGACGTTTCGCTCAAGCCGCAGTGGAGGCCGAAAAACACTACATCAAAAACAAGAGACAAGTTCGAGCTGGAAAACGATGTCAGAAGCAACGTACCTTCTCGAATGAAACGCTTGGCGGTACTGGAAGTGAAGACAGGTGATTCTCTCCGTGTAAAAGGCCACACCATGGTTCTTACCAATCAAAAGAGCCCCACAAGCCAGAAACGTGATGCCGTAGAAGATATGACGGCCACCTCCTATCATATCACCGCTTATGAGGATGTAGACTTGGAGGAGGAGATGGAAACAACAGAAGCACCAAAAACTCTTGATGATGGAGTTGAGACCACAATTGATGAACTAAAGGAGTTGAATCTCGGCACCCAAGATGATCCGCGTCCAATCTATGTTAGTGCTCTGCTCACTCAGGAAGAAGAGAAGGGATACTTCGAACTACTCACCGAGTACAAAGATGTTTTCGCCTGGAGTTACAGGGAAATGCCGGGTCTTGACCCCAAAGTGGCGGTCCACCGTTTAGCAGTAAGGAAAGGAGTCTCAGCAAAGAAGCAACCTCAAAGACGCTTCCGACCTGAATTAATTCCAGAAATTGAAGCTGAAGTCAACAAACTCATCGACGCTGGCTTCATTCGTGAAGTAAAGTATCCTACTTGGATTGCAAACATTGTCCCTGTGAGGAAGAAAAATGGCCAGTTGCGTGTTTGTGTAGATTTCAGAAATCTGAATGAAGCGTGTCCTAAGGATGATTTTCCTTTGCCTGTCACCGAGATAATGATTGATGCAACGACCGGACATGAAGCATTATCCTTCATGGATTGTACGGCGGGATATAATCAGATCCTCATGGCGCCCGAAGATCAAGAAGCAACGGCGTTCCGTACACCAAAGGGTATCTTTTGCTACAAGGTGATGCCGTTTGGTTTGAAAAATGCAGGCGCAACTTATCAAAGAGCAGTGCAGAAAATCTTCGAGGACATGATGCATAAGACCGTTGAATGTTATGTCGATGATCTTGTCGTCAAATCAAAGAAGAGGAACGATCATTTGCTTCATCTCCGCGAGGTATTCAAGAAGTTGCGTAGGTATCAATTGAAGATGAATCCCTTGAAGTGTGCATTCGGCGTAACCTCTGGAAAGTTCCTAGGATTTGTTGTGAGACATAGAGGAATTGAAGTTGACCAGTAAAAAATTACAGCAATCCAGAATATGCCCGAGCCGAAGAACCTCAAAGAATTGCGCGGATTACAAGGGAGACTTGCATATATCCGACGCTTCATTTCGAATCTTGCAGGACGATGTCATCCTTTCAGCCATCTTATGAAGAAGGGCGCTCCATTTGAATGGGACGATTCATGTCGCAAAGCTTTTGAAAGCATCAAGCAGTACCTCTCAACCCCACCTGTCTTGGGGGCACCGGTTCAAGGGAAGCCACTTATCCTCTACATCTCTGCTCATGAAAGGTCGTTGGGGGCATTGTGTGCTCAAGAGAATGATGACGGAAAGGAAGCTGCTCTTTACTACCTCAGTCGTACGTTGATTGGCGCGGAATTGAATTATTCGCCTATTGAGAAAGTGTGTCTAGCTTTGATCTTTGCAATCCAAAAGTTGAAGCATTACATGCAGGCACATACGGTGAAGGTGATCTCCAAAGCTGACCCCATAAAGTACATCCTATCAAGACCAGTACTATCCGGAAGACTTGCTAAATGGGCTATGCTCATAAGTCAACATGATGTTGTGTACGTACCTCAAAAGGCGATCAAGGGACAAGCTTTCGCCGATTTCCTAGCTGCACATCCGATTCCATCACATTGGGAGCTTCTTGATGATCTACCTGGAGAAGAAGTATTCTACATTGATGTCTTACCTCCATGGGAAATGTACTTCGACGGAGCAGCTCGCCAAGATGGTGCGGGAGCAGGGGTCATCCTTGTATCACCTGAGAAACATGTCTTCACGTATTCATTTACGCTCACCAACTTATGCTCGAACAATGTTGCTGAATATCAAGCTCTCGTTCTGGGGCTTCAAATGGCAAAAGAGATAAAAATACAGGACCTTGATGTATACGGTGACTCCAAGCTGGTGATCCATCAACTCCTCGATGATTATGATGTCAAGAAAGATGACTTGATTCCTTATTATAAGCATGCTTCACAATTGCTGGCAGAATTTGAGAGCGTCCGATTGCAACATGTTCCAAGGAGTGCCAACAAGACAGCGGATGCACTTGCAAATCTCGCAGCCACATTGGCACTGGGGGCAGAAGAAAACATGTCGGTCCCGGTCTGTAATCGGTGGGTGATAAACCCTCAAGATGAAGTTGAAATTGAAGCTGAAGAACTCTCAGGTGCAGTTACTGTCTATGAGATAGACATAGAAGATTGGCGTCGACCACTCATTGATTTCTTGGTACACGAAAAGTTGCCAAGCGATTTGAAACACAAGATGGAAATTCGACGACGTGCTCCACGCTTCATTTACTACAAAGAAACACTTTACAGGCGTTCGTTCCTTGGAACCTGGTTGAGATGTTTGGGAGATGAAGAAGCAGCAAAAACAATGCAAGAAGCTCATTCTGGAGTTTGCGGAGCTCACCAATCTGGTCCTAAGCTTCACGACCGTGTCAAGAGGATGGGGTACTACTGGCCAACCATGGTTCAAGATTGCATGGAACTTGCGAAGAAATGTGAAGCTTGTCAATTCCATGCGAACTTTATTCATCAACCTCCGGAACCGCTACATCCGACAGTGACATCTTGGCCGTTTGAAGCATGGGGTCTCGATGTTGTTGGTCCAATCACACCGAAATCATCAGGTGGTCATGCATACATCCTTGCCGCTACGGATTACTTCTCAAAATGGGCGGAAGCAATACCTCTTCGTGAAGTCAAGAAAGAGAACGTGGTCGATTTCATTCGGAATCACATCATACATCGATATGGCGTGCCACGTTACATAATCACAGACAACGGAACACCATTTGTCAACAAGTTGATGACGAGCCTTTGTGAGAAATTCAAGTTTGCACAAAACAAGTCTTCAATGTATAATGCACCTGCAAACGGACTAGCTGAATCTTTCAACAAAACACTTTGCAAGTTGCTTAGTAAGATTGTTGGGAAACACCAGCGAGATTGGCACGAAAGAATGGGCGAAGCTCTATGGGCGTATCGTACCACGTACAGGACACCAACTCAAGCGACACCTTATGCACTTGTGTATGGTGTGGAGGCCATATTGCCATTGGAGATTCAAATTCCGTCACTTCGCATGGCAATCCAGGAAAATCTCACTGAAGAAGAAAATGCTAAGATTCGTCTGGCAGAGTTGGAAGCACTTGACGAAAAGAGGCTTGAGGCGCAACAAAAGTTGGAATGCTACCATGCTCGTTTGACAAGGGCGTTCAACAAGAAGGTGCGAGTACGGTCTTTCAAAGTTGGAGACACGGTCCTTGCTATCAAGAGACCGATCATTGTTTCTCGCAAGACGGGAAATAAATTTGCATCGAAATGGGATGGTCCTTACGTTGTCCAGGAAGTCTACACAAATGGAGCTTACAAGATCGTTGATGCAGAAGGACTGCGCATAGGCCCTATCAACGGCAAATTTTTGAAGCGTTACTACCCTTGAAGTTGTGCAACATTGTAACCTCCCAAACACGAGGCTAAACTGCAACTGACTAAAAAAAAAAAAAAAAAAAAAAAAACTTCCGGAAATGACGTCAGCAAACGACGTCAGGAAAAAAAAAAAAAAAAAAAAAAAAAAAAAAAAAAAATTTTGCTTTAAAGGAACTACGTTGGCTTGATCTTATGGAGTGAATTTATTCATTTCATAAGTACGTAGGCAGCTTGAAGGAATCACTAACTTTAAGTCCAGCCACACCAAAAAATCTCTCCCATTTTTGTACTACTCCTGGCCCGCAAGAGTATAAACTGTGAACGGCTAAATAAATAAATGAAAATTTCATGTTGGTTTCCTATGAGTTGAATGAATATGGAATCAATGACAAAAATCTTTGACAGGAAGAATGACGAGTCTTATTCATTTCATTTTGGAATTCTTAAAACAAATTGGTCTCTAAAAAAAAAAAAAAGAATTAAAAGAAAACAAGTGCAACAATGGTAACAAGAAAGGCGGAACTACGGCTCAAATTTGAAGGCTTGCAAAGCATCACGAGCAACACCAAATTGTTTCTCAGCTTCCGCTAGCTTTGCCTCCACCTCTTTCGCAGCAGCAATATTCTCCTTCATGATGAGGAGTGAGTTTTCTTGCTCTTTCTTCTGTATGACGTACCCTTGGAACTTCTCTTCTGATTCTGAAATAAGAGGCAAAAGTCTATCCGCTCGTTCTGCTAAATCATTGAGCTTCCTTTTATGTTCGGCTTGTTCTTGCTGAATCTGATCTATCTCCTTATGAAGAGCTTGCATTCGCTCCTCTTCTGCTTTCCCTGCAATTGTAGTTGTCTGCACGCTCGTCTCTATCTCCAAAGATCGTTGCTCCAAGTCATTGAGAGTGGGATCTCCCTGTTTCCCTAGCCGAACGTGGTGGAGTTGAGAACCGCACCCAATATACCCCTTGATAAAAGATTCGATTGCAGAGATGTCGATCTTCTTATCACGAACATAGGAGAAAACCTGTTCAAACTCCTGCGCTAGTTCATGAACCTTGGCTAAAGGAGTCTTCATCAACTTGTCCTTTATTTCATTAATCATCAAGCTTGCAGCATATCGGTCCGCCCTGTTGGTCGCCTTAGTGATCATGTCTTGAGCATTAAAAGGAGACTCGGTCGAAGCAGTAGAAACACTTGTGGTTGGCGCAGTATCAATGACAACATCATCAATGAACTGTTGTTCGGGAAGGGAGACAAATGTATTCTCGCAAGCAGTAAGCTCTACTGCTATGTTCGCATCGCTTTGAAGATTCTGAAAAGTGAAAAATAAAGGGGCTTAAAATAGTAATTAAAAAGAAAACGAGAATGTCAAAGTAAAGAAATGAACCTCTATCTCTTCAGGCGATAGCTCAGGGCCATAATCTTCAGCGAAAATATCATCCAGAATTGTAGGTTCACCTGCGTGTTCGTCATTGGAAGGTTCATTTTCGTCATTGGAAGGTTCATTACTTACAACTCTGCTTGCTAGTCTTCTACTCTCGTCCCTGCCTTTCGAAGATGTTTCCTTGGGCGGACAGGATATCGTGGAACTTTTAGGCAATCTGACTCTAACTTTGCGAGGTGCAGCCGAAGTCTTGGCAGCTTTGTCTTTTGGTGAAGTGTTAGGATCATCGCCCTTTCTCTCCTTTCTCTTCTTAGACCTGACATTTGTTGGACTAGGAGTTCTTGAAGCATAAGCCGCATTTAAAGAAACGACCGAATTCCACCATGTTGTGAAGCTTGGAGTGACTCGAGATTGGGCATTAAACGTGCGGCAAGGGACCAAAAAGGTAGCCCTAGTATGCAGACGAATGCTGGATTGAAAAAGATAGTACATATGCTCTCGGGTGATGTTTTGTGTCTGGACTACTAATTCGCCTGGCACATCTTGGTGAAATCCGAATTGCCGACCGAATCGATGAGGACTGTATGGCTCAACCACGTAGTTGTTGTCGAACCTCAAGGTCAGAAAACAGGACCGCATGCTAATGAAGAAGTTTGTGAATTGCTTTGGTTGATGGTTGTCATCTTCACGCTTCTCATCTGAATTACCACAAATTGAGTTAGCAAGCCAATTGAAATCCTTACCCGAAGAAACAAGCGATTTAGCATCTGGAGACTTTATGACAGAGTCAAGGCCTTGAATTCCAACCAGGGGAGCACCAACAAAATCGTAGGTGACGATGTGATGACTTCGAAAATACTTAGCGGTCCAGACATACACATATTGTGCAGGGAAGGACTCGCGATGTTTGCTTGGGGTAGGAGAATTCGAAATTTTGCTCAATCCGTGGTAGATGCTCGCCAAAACAGGGATCGCCAAAGAAGTCTCTTTTCCACTTGCAAGAAATGACGCAGGTTTGAAAGATCCAGGACGGATGCAACCCAAATCTGACACCGGCAAAACAAAGGCACAAAGCCAACATGAGAGAAAGGCAGCCAAATATGTTTGTCGATGATGCGCTTCAGGAATCCGTAGGATGCGAAAGGCTTCGTACATCTTATGACTCCATGATCGAGGACCATTAAAGGAGCTGAAGTCTTTCATAAGTGTTGGAAGGACAGACTTTTTGTTGCCAGATGCCAAGAAATACTTTGATGCATCGCGAAACCAAAAATCACACCAAGTCTCGAACGTTATAGTTGTCACCTTGTGTTTCTCAGAAAGATAATGCAAAGCCATGAACAAATATTTGCAACTGTAAGGGAGGTATAGACTGTGCTCATCGTCGGAGCCTTCCAATTCAACTGCAGAAGGGACGACCTCGTCATAAAAAAGGCCAGTTACGGGAAGCCCACCAAGGTCGTATATATCCCAAAGACTGATTGACATTTCTCCAACTGAAGTGTGCAAGGTATTTGTCGTAGGACACCAGGATTCGCAAAAAGCCTGCATGACAGGAGAATTACACTTGTAGATGTACATGGAAGCATAGACGGCATCAAGAATATGGGTGCTAGCAAGTGTGCGTCTGGAATGGTGCAGGACATCTTCTAACCATTCCCAATAAAGAGGGATGTATGTTGGCTCGACTCCAAACTTCGGACTAGAACTCCATTTGGTCTCCTTGCGGGACAAACGCGTAGATAATGTCTGGAAAGAACACGCCTCATCGCAGGGATGATGATGTGAAGCGACAAGGACAGGTTTAGGTGTTTTTCCACCAAATGCATTAACATCACGACTCTCCTTGTACCAGCTTTTCGGGCCCGAGAACTCCGTAGAAGAATTGATGTTTGCAAAAGGACCAATCACAGGAGGAAATGAACGAAAGTGCGCTCCATCAACCGAATTAGCATCTTGCATAAGTGACAATGTCTCTTCTCCAGGGAAATCGTGATACTTGAAATAAACCATGTTGATATTGTTGATATTGTTCCTACAGGAAAAGTACTTCAAGTTAGTGTATGCTTAACAATGCCAATGCCAAGTTATTTTGGTTATACGGGATACAAAAACAAAAACAGCACAAACTATTGTCATCAATTTATCGACATTATGAATTCTTGATACGGTGAACCTACTGTTACTCTGGTATTTTTTATTTTTTTTTTATAAAAAAATGTACACAGAGCATGTAATAGTCACTATTACCAATTGCCAATCATCGTTATCATATTATCGCTATGTTCACTATGGGGGCAGCGAGGTATCTGACCATCACTCATCAGCATGTACGGTATCATTCAAAAAAAAAAGCAAATAGAAAAGAAAAAGATAACAGTACATGAACGACGGAAAGACGACAATTTACATCAACATCAAGGTTTATGATCATCATCAAATATCATTATCAGAAGTTTAGAAGCAGCATAAATAAATAAAAAAGGGGGACAATAAAGTTCATGTGAATACAAAGAGAAAGATGACAAAGTTGTGCAGTCATCATCACCAATTGCCATTAACAGTCATTTATCAAAAAAAAAATAAAAAAAAAATAGAAAAAAAGAAAAAGAAAAGGGGAAAGAAGAGTACATCACGTGAAGGGAAAGTGAATGAGACAAAAACAAAAGAAAACTTCAAAACTTCATGGTCATCAATCATCATCATTATTAGTCTTTACCCCATTTATAAAACTAAGAAGATGGATGAACAACAACACAAAACTGAGTAAACACGGGTTCGACCAAACGAAAATCTCAGCAAAAAGCCATAAAAGTTCAAACAGCCAGACACTCGAAGCAACAAAAAAGAAAGCACACAGCAAAGGCGAGTAAACAAGAACACCGTGAAAATAGCAAACAATTAAAGTTAAGATTGCTGAAAGAAAAACAAGAAGAGTATACGTACTGGGTTTGGGAGTCGGATCTTGCGTCAACGGCGAAGGTGGTGTAGCACGACAGCACTGGGTAACTTGGCAAACGGACAACACCTTCTCCGGTCTCGTCGACGCTGCTTCTATCGCACCGGGGATAGCGCCTCAAAGCTCCGGCCTTACAGACTGGGGGCAACGAACAACATGTATCTCCCCGAACAACACATTCTCCGGTCTCCGTGCGGTCAAGCTCGTTGACGCTCCTTCGCGGACTCACGGGAACCAGGGACAGATTGAAGGTGACAGTAGGCAGTGACGAACTTGCCAGCAACTCTTCCCGGACTAACGGACGCCTCCAATCGGACTAACGGACAGCTCCTATCGGACTCCTTCAATGGTTGTCGTACGTCAAACACTAAGGCAGGACTTGATCTCCGATAAGGTAGAGAATGTTGTTGTTGTTGTTGTTGTTGTTGTTGATGATTAAAATTTGGCACATTAAGGACTATATTTATAGTCATATTGGTTGGCTCTAAGTCCTACTACAAGTCAACTTGGGGTTTAGCAAATTCTATCTTATTTACTTGGTGGTTGATTCCTCGTATGACTCAACCTCTACTATCAAAGTATTGAAGATCGTCAAATTGCCGGCGGATATATTCTGGACAAATTCTATCAGAATCATTGATTAGTTAAGCCATGCTTGAGTCCTACTCCAAGTAGGATTGGTAACGATGGGCTTTTCCAAAGTCTATCTTATTTTGGTAGTACTGGATAGTTGATGTTTGATATAGTTCCACCCTTGTCATCGAAAGATGATCATGAGTTCATGACATTCAATCTTCTGTCAAAAGGAGTCCTGAAGTATCAAAGTAGTTTTCTAGAGTTTCATGAGCCATAAAGAAGTGAAGATAGCGTGAGTTTGGGCTATCCAATGAAATAAAAAGTTTGGGCTGGCCCACTCATCACATTGGTTCAAGTTCGGATTGGGCTAAAAGACCAAATGTTACTCCGTTCTAGTAAAGGCAGATGCTGGAGTATCAAAAAAAAAAATTCAAGCAAGATTTCGAGATCGAATCACAAGCAAACACTCAAAGCTTCGTGTACGTGACCGATCCCGAGGGGGCAATTTGTAGGCATTAAAAATGTGATAAATGCCATGTCATCAATTGTGGTCCCGAAAAAGTCAAATGTTGACTTCTATTATTTAGATGTCAGATAAATTGTTTAATTTGGGTTATAAATCAAATAGGCCCATTTTAATTAAATGACGTTTATGTAATGGACGTGGGTTATTTAAATGGGTTAAAGAAAAGAGGCCCATTTATAAGAAGGAAAACCCTAAACCTAAGAGGAGAATATAAAAGTTCTCTCCAAGTCATTTGGAGGGGGACACTGAACGTAGTATACAAAAAAACTACTACTCTCCAGAAAAACCCTAAGACGGCTTCCAAGCACACAAGTCTGACATCAAATCTCGGTGGAAGAAGAACAACAAGCACAAACGCCGTTCTACCTTCAAACCACAAATTCTTGCTGTTGTAGAGATCGAATCAGTGGATAAACATTAGAGATTGTACCCAAATACAAAATCAATACAAAATATTTTGTTCACATTATTTTGATTCTGTTATTTTTGCAGACTCGTAAATTTGTGTTTACAGCCGTCATAGGGATTTATACTTTTTTTACCACTTGTCAGTTTGGTGACCCCATAGGGATTTATCATCTTCTCTGAGTACCATGTTTTTGCTGTGTCCTGTCCATTTTATTCTACAGGTTGCAGGCTAAGATGTAATCTGGGTGTTTATAAGACGATGTCAACTTGACAATATAAGTTCTGATTTCTACTGACAGACAGTTCTTTTATAAGCATATCACTTCTGCATAAATGTAGTATCAAGTACACCGTGATGCATGAAACAGGAAAAGCTTAGATCATGTTAGGCAAACATTAAAGCATTGGGGTCATTTACTGAATCTAAAACAAGAGTTGCTACCCCCCCGCTTCCGAGTTGGGAAAGGAGGTGTTAACTGTTAAGTACCATAGAATTGTGGGTTTATCCGCCCCCTATTACAGCATCCTCCGCATTTCCTCCTTACACAACTTTGTTCTTGCGCTTTTAGTGTCATTGGGTTGCTTAACTACACGATAGGATGTGTTCTCTGCATTGGACACTATTTCAAACTGGGAGTGCATTGTGATTTCTCTAGTCACAACTCTCTGCATTCTGATTTGTGAACATCAGTAAAGGTGCTAGGAAGGTGTTGGTTCTTCCTAGAGTTTGTTACTGTTTCTTTTAGGGTTGGTAATGGGGCAGGTATTTGGAGGTTCTGTACAATGTTGTCATTGTGTTGCAGGGGCAAATCTAGAAATTCAGTGACATAAACAATATGAAGTAGCTTTTATTTAACGATATGGTTCCATTCAGGATATATGACTCTGGTAACATGTGGCTGCAGATGCTGATGACCCACTGAAGACCACTGACCAGACGAGACGCCTTGGCTTAATTGTATGTTCCTTGTACCAAATCTCTAAAATTTTGTATTTTCATGTTGAGTTTTTCCTATCTAGGTGTAGAAACAAAACTGGTAGTGTTGGATTGTTTAGGAATTCACAAATAATTAAAGTTCGTGTTTTGAGGATGTCAAAATGAAATAAATGGATTGTGTTTGTCTCAATTGATTTAATAACTTGGTAACTTGCTTCAGTACTTCAGCAGCATCTTCCTTAAATAAGTCATTAACTACCTACCATATTTGATTTTTTTTTATTACATCTCTTAGAATCTATCTACAAAACAAGCCCTTTTCCATTACTAGCTTGCTATAATTTTTCTATACTTGATGTGATATTTTGTTGATTGAATTCACTGATTGATATTGGATCATGGATTGATTTGAAGTTGCGCTCTACTGTTGCAGGTTTGTAGAGGAACAGCAGTGATGCTTGTTTCCCCAACAGACGGCACTGATGAGATTGCGAATCCTTTCATTCAGCCAGACGGTGCTTAGATCTTGTTTGGCTGTTATGCCTTTTAACTTATTAATATGGTTAGTTGGGTCTGAATGATTTTTGTTTTCCTGTGTAGTAAATTGCAATTTTCTGTAGAAGCTAACATAACTCCTAAATGACGAGTTCTTCATGAAAACATCCTTCTATAAATAGTTAAATACTATAGAAAAATCTACATGAGTATTTCCAAAGTGTTTCTTTCTGTGTTTAAGAATGGTAATTTACTGTGCAGCAGTTTTACTCACTGTCATGTTTTAGCATTTATTGGCTGAATTCACGCAAAACATTTACTCCGATCCGCATAGAAAACAGTCACATCAATAAATACATATATTATTCAGAGATGATAGTGTACTATCTTATTACTACGAGTATATTAGTAGGACGGAAGAGGGAGTACCTTTTATCTTATTACTATATTTGTCCTAGTATGTCTCTTTATATTGATCCAAGGAGGATTTTTGTCTTTTGTTGTTGTTTTTTACAGCTAGGTAGGTTGGTGAAAATAGGGTTTTGTATATATAGGAGAGCAGTGGCATTGTGTCGTTTTGTAAAAAACACAAACACAAACACACACAGAAATATACACAAGAAAACTAAAATCAATTGACCTATAAGTCTTGAAACTTCTTTCTTTAGAATATATCCTCAATCTATTGAGTAACCACACATTCCCAGGCATAATCAAGTTTGAATTTGTTTCTAACTTAACAAATTTGCTTCCATGTCCAACTAGCAAACTTTGATGGAAAGTGATGTAAGCATACATGTGATTCAGCCCTTTTTATCCACAAACTGTCTGTTTTGTTCGCAGTATGTCTTTTAACACTTTTAGGGAATGAGAAAAATATTAGCGCAACACATAGTTAATTAGGTGACACCTTGCAGCATACTACGTATAAGATCAGGCCCGGCCATAGGGAGGTCTGGTCGGATCCACATCACAGGGCCCCAAAATTTGGGGGCCCAAAAATAATTTAAACACTGCTGGGCTAAAACTTAAAATAAAATAAAAAAAACTTCCCTTTCCCATACTTCTCCCTTCCCCGTAACTTCTTGAAACAATGAAACAAGGAAACCAAAAATAACTCTTCAAATTCTCTCTCCTTCCCATGGTGATTTGACTGATTTCAAAAAATTAGTCAATTACAACCTTCATCAACTACTCAACGGTTCAATCTTCGACCTACATTCCTTTTCTCGTTCCTTTGAGGCTTTGAATCTCACTTTCTCTCTCTTCCGTTCAATGCTCTCTACCAGGTAATTTTCTTATGCTAAAACCTCAAGATTTGATTGTTTTTATGTTATTGACTTGTTGCTCTTAATTGTAATTCTTCTATTTCAATTTTCGATTAAATTAGGGTTTTGAAATCGAATTCTTCCCAGAAAATTTGTCGAAGTTCGATGGCAAGGCGGTGTATTTCGATGGATTGGAACTCCGAGTAGAAACGAACAAGGTGGAATTTGGTCAATTAAGTAGGGTTTGTTGAAGATTTGGGTTTAATTTTATTGATTTGATTGTTGTTCATGTATGTGGAATTTGGTCAATTAGGTAGGGTTTGTTGAAGATTTGGGTTTAATTTTATTGATTTGATTGTTGTTCATGTATGTGGAATTTGTTCATTTTAATTGAAAATTGAAGCGTGTAGTATGTAAATTTTGAATTAATATTGTTCATCTTTATTTTCCTATTTATTATCCATTTAATTAAATATAAAAAAAAAACACATAAAAGTTATCCATGGAAGAGGGGAAATTTGATAGTTTCTTGTATCTGTATCTGACAGTTTATTATTGGAAGCAAAGAGGGCCTCACATGAACTTCATTGATAAGCTTAACACCGGGCCACCAAATCGTCGAAGCCGGCCCTGTATAAGATAAGGCTCTAAATGAAATAGCCCGAGTATAAATGAAGAGAAATTTCAATTTGGAAAATCATTTTGTAACACAAGATAAGAAATACAAGAAGATAATAAAGAAACGAAATGACTCAATGAGTAATGTGAAAGTGGAGCAGTGGTTATTTAGTGTAGAAAAGTGATAGTGGGAAAATGAAAAGGACCACAAAATGATACTCCCTCCGTATTTGTATTTATTTAAGGGATACACTTGGCCGGACACGGACACGGGTATTAAGAAAAAGAATTCAAGTAATAAAACAAGTGGGGTGTCATTTTAGAGGGATGCGGGTGAGGTGGGGTGTATTCTGAAATTATTTGTTTAATAGGGTGGTGGGACATAGGATATATTAGATAGATTATTTAATTAGGTGGTGGGGTTGATAAGTTACTAAAAATAGCAAGTGTATCTCTTAGATAAATACGGCCGGAAAAGGCATGTGTATCCCTTAAATAAATACGAATACGGAGGGAGTACAAAATAGGAAAAGCTCTAGTATTTTACAATCTAATACATCTCTTGTTTGACGATGCTAAACAAGAATCAAAGACTACCCACAACTTATGTAATTGTAAAATTATTGATCACCAACACTTTGTAAAACTTTGCTGATAAAACAAGTGAATGAAGTATAAGAAGATCCATCACATTCTAAAACCTCTCTACTTATGTTCTTCATCTTACTTATTCTTCCCCTCATAGCGTCATCCATACTCATTAGTTTCTTCACACCATTTTCCACCTCCGAGGATGTAACCATAAAATTTGCATCCTTGTTCATTAAATTCCTTTGATAGTCCATCCTAATCTCCACGGCTACTTGTACTTCTTTCACCATTTCAAATGCATTTATTTGTTGCTCTGAGTACATTGGCCAAGTTGCAATCGGGACACCAAACCATATAGCTTCTAGTATCGAGTTCCACCCACAATGTGACACGAACCCACCCACAGCTCGATGGGCAAGTACCTGCACTTGTGGAGCCCACCCGATTATTTTCCCTCTATGGGCCGTACGATCCAAGAATCCCGGTGGGAGGGCATCTTCAAAGGTCTCATTCTCACTAGGAAGCACGTAGCTACTTTCAGAGATTGGCCTTCGTAGGGCCCACAAGAAACGCTGACCAGATCGATCAAGGCCGTTGGCTATCTCCCTCACCTGATCCTCATCGAAGCTTCCCATGCTCCCGAAGCATAGGAACACCACCGAGGAATCAGGTTGCTCGTCTAACCACCGCATCACCGGCTCTCGATCACCTCCGTTGTTATCATCATGGAGTGCTAAAATGGGCCCCACGGGGTAAACCTCAGGAATCTTATCCTGTTCCTGTAAACATTGGATAATACCCGGTTCTAACTCCATGAAAGTATTTACAAGAATTCCATCAGTTTCTCGAAACTTCCGACTCAAATGATTAAAAAACATTGCAAACCCACTATCCTTGTCAAAAAGCGAAGAAGGTAACACTTTAGCAGGGACCCGGTTCCTAAACCCGGGTAAGTCCAACCCCAACCCGACGTTATCAGAGAGATTACTATATGCAGTAGAAATATCAATACCGTGATCATCAAAAAGTGCTTGAAAATGAAACATTAAATTCAATAAAGATGCACCTGCGGTGAAGTAAACATAACAAGGAAGTTGAAATTCTTTAGCAATGTCAACCAAGTTGACACACATGAGATCAAACACGAATGCGACCGGTTTTATTAAGCGATCCATGATGGCTTGTTTGACAAGGGGCTTCTGGAGTTGGACCATGTTGTTGAAGAAGTTACTTGAAGCAGGATCTGGTATGTCGGAGTCGGGAAGAGACGGGAGAGTAAGGAAGGTGATGCGTTGAGGGTCAACTGCAAGAGATTGAGACTCGATATATGTGTTGACTTTGGTGGTGGTACTATGGATTGGTATGTGAAAGATGATGACAAGAATTGAGATTCGTTGATCATGTTTGATAATGAGCTTGGCGAATTCAACAGCTGAGATTAAATGTCCTGTTCCTGGAGTTGGGATAAGCACAAGCTCTGCTTTTGACATTATAGACAATTCAAGATGTTGGGGTAATTGAATTGTATAGAAAATGCTGCAAGCTAAGTAACATAAATGAATACTTCGTATATTTTTAAGGGTTTTTCTTATAAGGGTAAAATCGTATTTTCATGTAAAAAATGTGGACGCTATCTTATTTTTGGGGGTTTTTATTCGACGTCCTATTCTGCTAAAATCGCCCTCATATTAATGGTGAAAGGACATTAATACCCTTATAAAATATTTTGCTTTTTTTTTTGGTTTTTTGTACCTATATGTGAATGATAGATTATGCGAGTATTATTCCATATTATTATGTGATTTTGTAATCTTGTATTTATGGTTAGCATAAATTAGCATATTATTTCATTGCATGAGTTTGGTTATATATATACAAGGTACAGTACGTATATAACGTTAGGCTACATTATAGGAACTAATTCTATCAAATAATATCCTAACCTATGCTAAGTGTCGTGGGCAAAATTACCATGCCTTCGTGTATCAATGAGGATGCGACACATGGCACGTATTACGCCCCCTAAGCAGAAACCATACGAAGACTACTCCACAGCATGGGTATCAATCTACGTATCTACAATGTATATGTATTTGTATTTAAGAGTGTATAAATGTATGTGATGTACCTATACCTGAAAAAGGGCTTAAGTAGGTATCCCAAGTAGTATGAATAAGCACAATAGGCCCAAAAAGCCCACTATTGCCAAAAGGGGCCAGAGAATTGTAAGGAGAAAGGACACATGTCCTCCTCCCATACCCTAGCCAATCATGTAAAGGGAATATTAGGTCATTCCCACAAAAACCTAGTACTATAAATAGTCCCACTTCCCTAGAAAAAGGGGTCACAATCAATACAATCAAAAGCAATTGCTGCTCTGCCTTCTCTCTACTTTCTCTCTCTATAAAAATACAATCTTGTGAAATCCTTAGAAGTTACCGGAAAACCTCCAAGGTATCTCACCGGAAAAACCCCACAACATTTGGTGTCGTCTGTGGGGAGGTACGGTAACATGGAAGATCAACGACAGGACCACGATACTGGGCGGCCTATGCGAGTAGAGCGGCCACCCCTCGAAAGAGAAATGCCGACTGAGCATCATACGCCGGCCACGAGAATCACTGGAGATGCCGCGCGAATATTTGTGGCCGGGCACACCCCGCGTCACGCTGCCGAGGTAGAGGTGCTCAGCGAGGAGGACGACCAGGCCAATCGCACCCCTCCTGGAGGACACCTGGATCCTCGGGCGGATACAATAATAGAGGAGAACCCTGATATGCCTGTCTCTGTGGGTGCTCTTCCGGCTATTTTGGCTGAGTTCCAAGCTGATATGGGAAAGACAGTTAATGCTGAGGTACAGAAGAGTATGCTGATTTACACCACTGCTGCGGCTGCAAATCATGAGGGACCGGCAAGCAATAGGCCAACACTTTCTTTGCGCCCCCCAAACGTCTGGACCAGGCAGACAGGCGAGGACCTGAGGAGGCAGCCACCAGCGAGTCAGCCCAATCAGGCAATGTCTTACCTACCACGCCGACTGCCACAGCGGCTGATCGGAGAAACGTCCCAAGGACGTGAGCAGCCACGCGCAGAGCAATTGCCTGACTCTGAGTCTGAACTTTCTGACACTGGGTCAACCCCCGTCATGCCGGATAGACCTCTCCCTCATCCAACTTATACGCACCTGAGCCAGGCGCGCCCAGGGGTCACCCGTCCAACCCGTCAAACTCGCGGACGCGAGTCTTCCCAGCGGGTACCCTACTCAAGGCGTCAAGATCCTGTGTATCACATTCAGGAGGGGGTGTCCAACATGGCCCTAGGACACACCACCCCTTTTGCAGACTCCATCATGAGAGCCCCGAGGGAACCCAAAGTCAAGCCGCCCAACATTGATGCTTACGATGGGACCACAGATCCAGACATGCACCTCTTGGTTTACCGGCATCACATGTATGTCCAAGGAACAACTGACTCGACCTGGTGTAAGTATTTTCCGGGCACACTCAAAGGAGTAGCATCTAAGTGGTTCGAGAGACTTCCAGCCGGAACTATTCGCTCTTTTTCGGAGCTCGAGTTATTGTTCTCTACTCGGTTCATGGCTCACAAGGAAGAAAAGAAGACGAGCATGCATCTGAGTAGGATTCAGCAAGGGAAAGACGAGTCTCTGAGGAGCTATGTGAAGAGATTCAATCCAGAGGCAGGGCAAATTCCGGATTTGTCAGATGGTGTTGCATTCGATAACTTCATTCGAGGGCTTAAAAAGGGCTCTTTCAAGTTTGATCTGGTAAAGAAAAGCGTCCGAACAATGCCAGAAGTGCTGGATGAGGCCGAGGCCTTCATCCATGCAACAGAGATTTGCAGCGTCAAGATCCCAAAGGAAGTGATACCGCCGAGCCGGCGGCAAAAAAGGAGAAATTCGAAAAGAAGAGCCGGCCTAACGGGACGTGGGCTATTGCAAAAGAGTCAGACAGGGCTCCCGGGGAGGCAGGCCAGAAACGGTCCAGAACTTATGATTGGGAGCGATTTGAGTATAACACAGACATGTACACAATTCTGATGGACGTCGGGTCCAAATATGACATTGATCGTCCATTTCCCATGAAGTCGCCACCAGAAAGTAGGGACCCCAAACTGTACTGTCACTTTCACAGTGACATTGGGCATGACACCAAAGAATGTAAGAGCTTGAAAAGGGCACTGGACGGCCTAGCCGCTAAGGGATTCTTAAAGAGTTATATCAGCAGGAACACGGGAGGTTCTGGCAAACCCTTCTACAAGAAGAACAAATCCCCTCCCTCAGAGAAAGATGGGAATCGTACTGACCCAGAGTGCGTAGCAGTCATCTCCGGAGGATTGGCCGCCGGCGGGCCGACCATGAGGGGCCAGAAGGATTATGCCAAGCGATTGGGGCAAGTGATGCTGTCCGGCAAGGCCACAGCTGACCCATTTCCAAAAGTTGAAATCGGCGAGGCCGACCGTGGGAAAATCTCCACCCCGCATGACGATCCTTTGGTAATTGAGTTAAAGGTTGCTAATCTGAGGGTTAGGCGTATTTTGGTCGATACAGGAAGTTCGTCGGACATAATTAGTCTAGAGTGCTTGAACCGGCTGCAACATGATTCCTCAAAGATTGAGAAAATCCACTATCTCATTATAGGCTTCGGAGGTAGTATCATCCATCCAGTCGGCATTATTGCGCTTCCTCTGAGGATGGGAAATAAAAAGGAATCTCGACAAATGGACGTCCGTTTCCTCATAGTGAAAGACCTGACGGCGTATAACATCATCCTGGGGCGTCCTACCTTGAATAAGGCAAAGGCTGTCATTGTGACTCATCTGATGCTCCTTAAGTTTATCTGTGACGATGGGAGTGTCAGCACTATACATGGTGATCAGCAACAAGCTAGAGATTGCTATCTAACCACCTTGAGTCCAGAAGCATGGGGGACGGGTGAAGAGAAAGAGACATCGGGAAACAAACGAAAATGTGGCGACACACAACCCAAAATCGTCAAAGAAACATTAACTATCACAACAGGGCACATGGAAGAGAGACGCCCAGAGCCTGTTGGGGCTCATTTCGATGTGGTATTAAACACAGACAAACCTGACAGAGTAGTGCCCATCGGGATTCCTCCTGACGACCCGCTGGCGGCAGAGTTGGTCCACCTACTGAGAGAATTTGAAGATATCTTTGCATTCACAGTGGACGAAATGCCGGGTATTGATCCTGATGTGGCCGTCCATAAGCTGAATGTGTACCCAAACTTTAAGCCGGTTCGTCAGAAGAAAAGGAACCATGGGGAGGATAGAAATCAGGCGGCAGCAGCGGAAATACAAAAGTTGATGGAGGCAGGGTTCGTCAGGCCTAGTCAGTACCCCGACTGGGTTGCTAATGTGGTCCTCGTCAAGAAACCCAATGGCACCTGGAGAATGTGTGTTGACTACACCGACCTCAATAAGGCATGTCCCAAGGACAGTTTCCCATTACCTAAGATTGACCGGCTTGTCGACTCTACAGCAGGGCATGCTATGATGAGCTTTATGGATGCATACTCAGGGTTTCATCAGATCCCGTTGTGGCCTGATGACCAGGAAAAAACGTCATTTGTTACTGAACAAGGCCTTTACTGCTACAAAGTGATGCCGTTTGGATTAAAGAATGCGCCGGCCACCTTTCAGCGTCTTATTAACACTGTGTTCATAAAGTAGCTCGGCAGAAATATTGAAGCTTATATTGATGATATGATCGTGAAAAATAAGCTGCGGGCGGCACATATAACTGATCTTAGGGAGACATTTGAGACTATTCGAGCTTACAATATGAGATTGAACCCTAAGAAGTGTGTGTTTGGGGTGACGGCAGGAAAATTCTTAGGTTTCTTGATTGATGAAAGGGGAATTGAAGCCAACCCAGACAAAATCCATGCAGTAATTGATATGAGCTCACCAAAGACAGTAAAAGAGGTCCAGCGGCTCACAGGTTGCTTGGCCGCCCTGGGCAGATTCCTTTCCAGGGCTGGAGACAAGTGCCACTACTTTTTTAGGGCAGTCAGAAAGAAGGCCAAGTTTGAATGGTCGGACGAAGCCGAGGCGGCGTTGGTCAGATTAAAGGAACACTTGCATACCTTGCCTCGTCTTGTTAGCCCCTTGCTAGGAGAGAGACTTTGTACATGTATCTTGCCGTGTCCGAGCACTCGTTGAGTGCCGTTCTACTGACAGAGAGGGAGGGAATACAGATACCAGTATACTTTGTCAGTCATGTTCTTCAAAATGCTGAAGTTAGATACCCCACAGTGGAAAAATTTGGCTTAGCCCTGTTCATGGCCAGCAAAAAGCTCCGTCCTTACTTCTTAGCTCACAAAATAGTGGTCTACACAGATCAACCGCTCAAACTGCCCTTTACGAAACTGGAGGCGTCAGGACGAATGCTAAATTGGGCAATAGAGCTGAACGCCTTTGATATCACCTATGAGCCGAGGAAAGCTGTCAAGGGGCAGGCATGTGCCGACTTTATTGTTGAAATGACGAAGCCAGACTTTGCCAAGAATACAAACACGGTGTGGACAGTGTATGTAGATGGCTCATCCACACAGAATGGATGTGGAGCTGGGATAATCTGTCACTCCCCAGAAGGAGATACTTTTGAGTATGCTATGCGATTTAACTTCCAGGCGTCAAATAATGAAGCCAAATATGAAGCCCTGCTTTGTGGCATTAAAATGTGTAAGGCGGCAAGCGCCGAGGAGATTGTAGCACTATCTGACTCCCAACTGATTGTGAGCCAAGTTAATGGAACCTACGAAGCTAGGGATCCGACTATGGTCAAATACATGCAGGCCGTCCATCAGGAAGTAGAACCACTGAAAAGTTTTGAAGTAAGGCAAGTCCCTCGCTCGGAAAATAACCAAGCTGATGCCCTGTCAAAATTGGCAAGTTCCGCGTCTTGTGATACCCCTCGGCACGTGTTTTGGGAGGTAAAAGAGCACAAAAGTGTTGAGAAAATGGAGGTGGAAACTCTTGACAGGACGTCCACATGGATGGATGACATAGTAAACTTCAAAATGAATGGAGTCTTGCCAGAAGACTCAAGGGAAGCGGCAAAACTTCAGAAAAATGCTCTTGGTTTGAAATGTGGAACGGCACCCTCTACAAAAAGGCCTACTCCCGTCCTTTGTTAAGATGTGTAACGCCTGAGAAGGGGCAGGAAATTCTAGAAGACCTTCATCAGGGGTTGTGCAGCTCGCATATTGGTGGAAGGGCTTTGGCTGAAAAGGCACTTCGAACCGGCTATTACTGGCTGACTCTTAAAGAGGACGCAATCTCACTGGTCAAGAAGTGTGACAAATGCCAGCGTTTTTCTCACCTAATACACCGATCGGCACGAGTTCTGACGCCCATTACGAGCCCAATTCCATTTGCTAAGTGGGGGATGGATCTTCTAGGCCCATTTACGGCCGCACCAGGAGGAAGGCGTTATGTCATCGTTGCTGTAGATTACTTCACCAAATGGGTGGAGGCAGAAGCGCTCAAAAACATAAAAACTACTGATGTGAGAGAATTCATTTGGAAGAACATCATGACTCGCTTTGGGATTCCACAGGCTATCGTCTTCGATAATGGGCCCCAGTTTGAGACGCCTAAGCTGAAAGAGTGGCTGGCAGACCACGGCATACACACTTGCTTTGCATCAGTCGGACGTCCCCAAGCCAATGGCCAGGTTGAGGCGTTCAACAAAATTATCTCCGAAGGAATGAAAAAGAAGCTCGACGAAGCCAAAGGTCTATGGGCTGATGAGCTGCCAAATGTCTTATGGTCCATCCGCACCACGGCTAAGAATTCAACCGGTGAAACACCCTTCTTGCTAGCCTATGGCGCCGAGGCTGTCCTACCCACAGAAATGTGTGAACCAACGTTGAGAGTCATGTTGTATGACGAAAATGCTAACTGGGAGACAATGAAAGCAGCCCTGGACTTTCTGCCCGAGGTTAGAGGAAATGCAGCGCTCAGACAACAGCTGTACAAGATAAGAATGGCAAGAGAATACAACAAGAAAGTCTCTAATAGAGTGCTCAAAGTGGGAGATTTTGTCCTCAAGAAAATGGAATCCACAGGACGAGCAAACGAACAGGGTAAGCTGACGTCCACCTGGGAGGGACCTTATGAGATCTATGATGAGGTTAGAGATGGAACCTACCGCATTCAAGACATGCAGGGCCGGCCTATTTTGCGCACTTGGAATGCCGACAATCTCAAGAAGTATTTCTTCTAGATATGTGTTAAGCTTTGTCTTACTTACCACGATCCATTGCCCAAGGGGCGGCCTCTAATGGTCATAGTAGAGTAGTAATTACTTTTGTAACCGGCTAAATTCGCCTTGCAAAGTTATAAATAATACTACTCTATTTGTCTCGTAATATTTATTGCTCGCACAATGAATATAAAAATGTACACTCAAATGCATAACCAAAGCCTAATTGTATGACGGCCTGAGAAGTGGCCCAGATTAGCAAAAACTCTCAGCAAGACTAATTGTTTGAAGCCTAAGAAGTGGCCCAGATTAGCACCAAGTTGTAGGCTGATCACCTATCCAACTTCCTTCCCAGTATAGCAAGCCGCTGGCCAACCAGTACGGCATGGTAAGTTCCAGCGGCACAAATAACCTTAAATCATAGGTTGTTTGTTCAAAACCTCAGCGGCACGAACAACTTTGAAACATAGGTTGTTTGTTCAAAATCTCAGCGGCACGAACAACTTTGAAACATAGGTTGTTTGCTCAAAAGCTCAGCGGCACGAATAACTTTGAAACATAGGTTGTTTGCTCAAAAGCTCAGCGGCACGAATAGCTTTGAAACATAGGTTGTTTGCTCAAAAGCTCAGCGGCACGAACGTTTGGCCGTCCATTCCCTTTGACGAGCATGTCTAGCGGCAATCATACCTATTGATTGACTTGCGTCAATCAATATCGTTATAGACACGCTCGCCAAAGAAAGCGACGACCATAGTAGTGCCTAGCGCATGCTCAGTTGCCTACGGCACGAACGTCCTTGGAAAAAGGTTGGTTGTGCAGAATGTTTGGCCGTCTATTCCATTTGACGAGCATGTCTAGCGGCAATCATACCTATTGATTGACTTGCGTCAATCAATATCGTTATAGACACGCTCGCCAAAGAAAACGACGACCACAGTAGTGCCTAGCGCATGCTCAGTTGCCTGCGGCACGAACGTCCTTGGAAAAAGGTTGGTTGTGCAGAATGTTTGGCCGTCCATTCCATTTGACGAGCATGTCTAGCGGCAATCATACCTATTGATTGACTTGCGTCAATCAATATCGTTATAGACACGCTCTCCAAAGAAAACGACGACCAAAGTAGTACCTAGCGCATGCTCAGTTGCCTGCGGCACCAACGTGCTTAGTGTATACTCAGTTGCACCTTGGCTATCATACCTATTGATTAAGGGATAATCAAATTACGAAGAACAAATAAATGCGAGATAAAAGAAGCAACAAAAATAACCTATTTACTTATAAAACAACGCCCGTAGAAAGGCGTGCAAAAGTAGCCCAGAATTCAAAAACAAAAAAGAAATTGTTGTGTGCTCAGCAGACAAAATTATACAGACGCCAGCGGCGCCAAAACTTGACAAAATGATTGTTTTTTCCCTTAGGCATGAGAACACTTGAATAAAATTCTGAAAAACTGGGAGGGAAGCAAGTCAGGGAGCAGCCGCATCGTCTTCATCATCAGAAGGTACAAACTCTGGGGGCGGCTGACCGAGATGCTCAGCAGCCAACACAGCGGCACTGTGTTCCAATCGCCGCTGGAACCACGCAAGGTCATACTCTGGCATGTGGTTTTCCCAGGCATGCTTAACAGCGTCCTTGGCCGCTTGCTCCCCCTGATCATAGGACCCCCGAAGATGCTCGGCTTCCTCAGCCGCCTGTTTGACTTGAGGGTACTCCCGCAACTAATCCTGAAGCGTCCGTATTTCCGCCGCCGCTGTCTTGGCCTCCTCGACCATCGCCACCATGTCTTTGTCCTGCGCCAAGATCTTCTTAAGCAGCTCGGCCTTGTCAGACCTCAATGAAGCTACCTCCTTTGCTTGAAGGTCTATGGTCGTCTGCATCTGCAGGCGGACCTCTTCAATGGATTTGAACGCATAGTCACCATGGTGGGTGGACTCAGCCACCTGAGCTTTGAGCTCCTCAGCAGTGCGGGTCTTCCAACCCTTGCAGAATTCCATGCGGCAGAACAACTGCAAAAGGAGCTACATGTTAGTAAATGACTTGAAAAGGAAAACAAGTACAAGCAAAGTGGGAAATAGACTCACGTCGAGAAGAGTGGCCTGGATTGCACCAAACTGGGCGTCAGTCTTGCGGCCAGGAAGAGAAGCAACATACTCTGCGGGGACGGCCTTAAATACCTTACGGCATATAGCCACCCTATCCTTTGACGAATAGTGAGGAGTAGCGGGTACGTTCTCGTCCTCTGCAGCAGCTGCATCCTTCCCTTTGTCTTTAGCTATAGGAAAAACAACGGCCTTAGGATGACGCGGAGAGTAAGAAGAACTTCCAGAGGAGGCTCGATACGTCTGAACGACGTTCGAATAATACTTACCGCCCGATGACCTAGCTCGGCGGGCCACCTCCGCAGGTATCTGGGAACGGACGTCGGCCGGAATTCCAGAAAGAGGGTCCTCCAACTCGTCAGGATGCCCACTAGACTTTGATTTGGACACCAAGTCCACAACCAGAGACGGCTTGTCCACGCCAATCTCATCGTCATCGGGGCGACCCCCCTCAGCAACCTTTGACTCGTCCTTCTTCACAAGACGGCGGGGTATAGGTTTGGGCTTTTTGAAGGTACTCGGAGTCTCCGAGCCAGCTGGCACGGCTCTTTTCATCAATTGGGACAGAGTCGTCCCCTTTTTCTTCCCTGACGCCTTAGCCGCGTCCTTAGCTTGCTAAAAAAGAACGTAAAGGACAGTTAGATATTTGGCCTCGTGATGAATTACAAGTCACCCACTGAATAGTGGCTCGTCATTAAAAAGGACGCCCGTCTTGAAAATGACGAGGCGTACCTTATCAATTACACGTCACTCACTGAATAGTGACTCGTCATTAAAAAGGACGCCCGTCTTGAAAATGACGAGGCGTACCTTATCAATTACAAGTCACTCACTGAATAGTGACTCGTCATTTAAAAGGACGCCCGTCTTGAAAATGACGAGGCGTACCTTATCAATCTCAAGTCACTCACTGAATAATGGCTCGTCATTCAAAAGGACGCCCGTCTCAAAAATGACGAGGCGTACCTTATCAATCACAAGTCACTCACTGAATAGTGGCTCGTCATTAAAAAGGACGTCCGTCTCAAAAATGACGAGGCGTACCTTATCAATCACAAGTCACTCATTGAATAGTGGCTCGTCATTAAAAAGGACGCCCGTCTCAAAAATGACGAGGCGTACCTTATCAATCACAAGTCACTCACAAGATAGTGGCTCGTCATTATAAAGGACGCCCGTCCCAAAAATGACGAGGCGTACCTTATCAAGTGCAAGTCACTCACAGAATAGTGGCTCGTCATTATAAAGTTCGCCCGTCCCAAAAATGACGAGGCGTACCTTATCAAGTGCAAGTCACTCACAGAATAGTGGCTTGTCATTAAAAAGGACGCCCGTCTCAAAATGACGGCGTATACCTTATCAATCACAAGTCACTTGTGGAAAAATGGCTCGTCACCAAAGGGACGCCCGTCTTAAAAAATGACGAGGCGTACCTTGGCAAACACGAGTCACATGTCAAGATAACGGCTCGTCATTAAAAAAGACGTCCACTATAGACACTGGACGGGAAAAGCTTAACTTGCAAAGACGACGACCTAAGAGAATACTCACCTTCTCCTCCAACTCGGCCTTGGCTTTCTGCATCTTGGCCTCATAGATGTCGGCCATCCAATCGGTCATGTCGCCCTTCCCAATATCCGCCGCCGACAATTTGCTCATCCCTTCCTCTGTGAACAAAAAGAAACCCAAAGTTAGAAAGTATGAATAGACCAACGCGGAACGGCACATAATTTGGCATACAACCTCGAGTCATAGAATATCCTAGGCCTACGGCCGCTAGAAAGACCTCATTCCGAAACTGGCTGATGTGCGGCAACCACTCGGCCGGCACATGGAAAGTCTTGTCAACGGTTAAGTGGTAAGTGTTGGCCTTGAACAGGACCATTATTTGATCCCACTCCTCGGTAGTAAGGGGTGGAAGGGGCTCGTCACGGTCCATATAGTTGGCGTTGCGATTCCAGCAGCTCATCCTCTCATACATCTCCTGGTCGTCCGTGTAAAACACGACCCACCTTTTCCTCCATATATGCCATTTGCTGAGCTTGCCGACCACTGTCTGGTATGTACCACGGCTGCTCAGATTAAACCACCATTTGGCGGCACTGGGGGAACGAGAGAGGGAGACCAGATGCAGAAAAGCGTTGAACGACGGCTCCACGTCGTTCAGCGCACATTTGGCAATATAGCCAAAGATATCAGCCCACGAGTTAGGGGTCAGCTGGGCCACCCCAATGTTAAAACCATCTAACACTTCCACAACGAAGGGGTGTGGAGGGAATCTCATGCCGAGCTTGATGGATGCGGCATACACTGGAATTCTCCCTCGGCAAGCAGGCTGACGGTCGAGTCCAGACCGGCCGGCACACGCATCTGGTACCCTTCCCCCACGCAGAGGTCGTCCCTCATCTTGGCCCCATGCCTGTCTAGCCACCGCATCCACCCTATGTCTGGGTGGATCTCCGACGGAAGCAGCTGGGCCTCCTCCCGTCCTCTGGGCCTAATAGGCTGGGGAGCAGCCTCTTGCTCTTCGGCGGCCGATGGCAATGGAGCGACGCTTGACTCCCCCACTGCCTGGCTCGCTGTACCCCCTGATGAGCTCGCCGTTTGCTCCTCCACCTCGACATATTCGTCGATCTCTTGAAAAAGTTCGACATATTCTTCGTCGGCTGCCGGGGCGGTGGAAGAATATCTCTCCCTAGGGGGTGTGAATGTTTCCTCCCGCAAGCGCATGCGCGTAGGATCTGCCGTTTGCTTGGTTCTAGCCATGCCTTCTGCATAGTGAACAAAGCACGGCTTAGGAGTGACCAACAATGAAGAAAAAGACGCGATTGGACGTCCGCCCCGACAAAAGACGAACGGCGGAAAAATCTCAATTAAAACCTTCAAACCCTTACCTAGTACTAGGAGGTCGGCCGCTAACAAAGGGAAAAATGACGAGGGGATAACAAAAACAAGAAAGAAAGGCGAAAACTAACCTTGAAAGATCTGTGAAGTACTTGGTGAAGAACATGTTGAGTTTGGTGAAGAATAGGTTGAGTTTGGTGAAGAACAAGTTGAGTCTCGCGGTGGCCGGAAATCGCCTGCTGGTGGTGGGAGTACGCCGGAAATCGCCTGAGTATAGCTCTGTGAAAACGAAATGTAATAAATGAATTTTACCCCCCTCTATATATAGGGAGGGGAAAAATGGAGAAAGGTGACACGTGTCACCACCTCAACACCTGTCCCAAAGACGAAGATGCAAATCAAAGGTCAAGAAGCGATACCCGGAAAGTGTTTCCAGAAATGCCCTTCTTGAGGGGCAAATGTTGTGGGCAAAATTACCATGCCTTCGTGTACCAATGAGGATGCGACACATGGCACGTATTACGCCCCCTAAGCAGAAACCATACGAAGACTACTCCACAGCACGGGTATCAATCTACGTATCTACAATGTATATGTATTTGTATTTAAGAGTGTATAAATGTATGTGATGTACCTATACCTGAAAATGGGCTTAAGTAGTAGGTATCCCAAGTAGTATGAATAAGCACAATAGGCCCAAAAAGCCCACTATTGCCAAAAGGGGCCAGAGAATGGTAAGGAGAAAGGACACATGTCCTCCTCCCATACCCTAGCCAATCATGTAAAGGGAATATTAGATCATTCCCACGAAAACCTAGTACTATAAAAAGTCCCACTTCCCTAGAAAAAGGGGTCACAATCAATACAATCAAGAGCAATTGCTGCTCTGCCTTCTCTCTACTTTCTCTCTCTATAAAAATACAATCTTGTGAAATCCTTAGAAGTTACCGGAAAACCTCCAAGGTATCTCACCGGAAAAACCCCACAACACTAAGCATAAATACACGTAATCTTAGGCTACATTATAGGAACTAATTATATCAATTAATACGCTAATCTAGGCTAACCATAAATACAAGATTAGAAATTAAAAATAACATGGAATAGCTGCCGCTTGCTAATGGTGGCTAAGGGCCATGGTGTGCCGCTCGGTAATGGCGGCAGCCACCATGGCTGAGCCGCTCAAGATCTGCGACTGAGTCATGGTGGGTGCCGCCATTACCGAGCGGCACACCATGGTCCTTAACTTCCATTTCCGGGCGGCAATTTCATTAGAAAAAAATTAATTGACGCGCATAACCAGCAACAATGCAACCTCACCGGCGCAACCTCACCAACAACTATCTGACGTCGCAACACCACATCAGCCGGCGTATAACCACACTACCGCCGCACATGAACTCCCGACCCCCAGACACGACCGGCCTGAACAATCGACCACCCACCCTAAACGCCCTAAACATAAGTCGCCCATCGATCGCCGCCCCTGAGTCCTGATTATTATTATTATTATTATTATTATTATTATTATTATTATTATTATTATTATTATTATGGGAAAACACCAAAACGTTACAAGCTTAACAAGCTACAAAGATCAAATGAACTACAAGAAGTTGGAGGGGAGCCGAGATATAATCTGGGCCCCCACTCCTCTAGCTATGGCGAACCCGATCCTGCTGAAAATGTGGGCAGCTGCCCGCGCCCCAATGTCTTGAGTCCTGGAGTACGTCTGGACCCGCTTCAGCAAAGAAACAGCCCCTTTCTCTAATTCCCCAAAAGAAGAGAAGGAAAAAGGAAAGAAACCGTAACCCAAAGCCCTACAACGTGCCCCATACTTATCCTGCTTCCGCTGCGCTGCAACCGCCACAACCCGACCCGGAACGAAGCCTGACAACCCAGATTGCGTCATAGGGGAAGACCCAGTCAAGTCAACACACACATCTAGACCGCCATCCCATGAGTAAAGCAATATATCTGCAGGACGAAGAGCTCCATCACTCTCACTAGTCAGCCCAACATCAACCTCCTTGCGAGCAGAGATCCCCGACCGATAGCAAATATCCAAAAGGGTATCACGAACAACATTATGTCGATGTTTGATACCCACAATCCCAGCACAAGACACGGCATGATCCCCATAAATGTCCCCGTCGAAAACCCGAGAGCAAGCAAAACACGGCGTCGAATAAGAGAACAACGGAATACCCAACCGATAGCAAAGAACCGAACGATAAGTCTTACCGTTCATAGTCTGGCCTAACCCCGAGATGGGGACTGCCCGCAACCAAGCTGAGGAGTGATCCCCCTGCTGTGATTTCCATAGGGCAACAAGACGTGAAGATAAGGAGTAGGCGGATTCCGCATCAGCAGTAACCTTCGTGAAATATAAGTCTGCCAATTTCTTCATGAGTCTGGGGGCAGCGATCTCACTAGGGCTACGCATAAGGTCGGTCTCCACGATCCTATTGAAAAGACCAAGAGCATCATCAAAGGCCGGTCCCGGACCATCAACACCTGAAAGCCGAAGAAGCGAATCCTGCAAACCAGAAGACTGCAAACGGGATGCAAGAAAAGCATAATGCCGAACATCACCAGCTGAATAAACACCCAATCCTCCATAAGAATAAGGCAAGGTGGAAAGGCGCCATTGCCAGTCACCAAACCCAGGTCCCGAAGCAGTCACGATGCGCTCTAAAGAAGCCCGCAGAGCCACATCAAAAGATAATTGGGCCGCTTCGAAAAGATGAGGCGGACAAGTGCGCATAGCAAAGTAGAGTTTAGAAACTCCAGTACACGCACGAAGAAGCAACAACTCACACTGGGGATCATTAAGCTTGGCTACAGCATCCATCAACACAACAGTCTTCGACACACGCTGCGAAACCAACTCCTTACAAAAAGAGGAATCCGTACTGACTGGGCCACCAAGCAACTTAACACCAAGCGCAGGACGAGCAATATCCGTAGGAAAGACACCCTCTAGACGACTGCGGGGGTCCTCCGAAGGCCAGAAAACCTCCGTCTTCGCAACATTAACATGGAGACCTAAATGAGGACCCTCCTCCAAAATCAACCCCAAGACCTGTCCAACCACCAAAGTGTCACCAACGATAGTGCCATCGTCCAAGTACCACGCCTGAAGAGATAGATCAAATGAGTCTCTGATTCGACACACCAATGGATGTAGAACCAGAGAAAAAAGCAAAGGGCCGAGAGGATCCCCTTGCTGCACACCCTGACAAGACCACAAGGTATGCTCCCCATAATACAGCCGCGCTGGAGAAGAGTAGCAGAATTCAACCCAACGCGAAAGAGCAGGACAATGTAGCCGTACCTCACGCAACAAAGCCGATCGATCAACTAAATTGAACGCATTCCGAAAATCCACCAATAACATAGAGAGGCCAACATCAGCCCCACGAGCCTCAACCAACCGATTGACAGCATGGAGAATGGCCTCACCACCTGCTGGAACCCCAACTCCAAACTGAAGACCTCCAAAGTAGTTTCCTAAACGCGGACCAATCAAAGCAGCCCCGACCTTAGAAACAAGGCGCCTCCAAATAGTGCCCACGGCAATAGGCCGAATACCCCCACCAGGCTTAATAAGTGGCGTAAGAGGAGCACTAGCAATGTATCCTCCAAGCTCAGCAGGACACTTTCCAGCAAGAAAGAGATTAACTACCTGAGTGATAGCATCCACCAACTCATCAGAAACAGCTACAGCAGCACCACCCAAGCAATCCAAAAGGTGTTGAGCACGCAAGCCATCTCTACCGCACGAAGTACCACGCGGAAAGCCCTTAATCTGCTCCAAAACAACAGCGGAGGAAGCAATAAGGTGATGATCAACAGGGATATCCGGTAAGGTAGGGACCGGAACGGAAGGGTGCTTTGCTTGCAAATCTGCAAGAGTAGCATCATTGTAAGGGGCAAGACCTGAGGAAGAAAGAACCCTAACGGCAGCAGTGTAGTGACCGTCAGAAATCTTTCTCTTGCATTGCTTAATATTACGCTCCGCCAAATCATGGTCGTCGTCAACATCCAATAGAGGGGGAGACACGCTAGCCAATGTGTCTATGACAAGTTGCTCAGAACCACCAGGCACACCCCAAGAACGAATAGCAGAGGTGATACTCTCTTCCTGTTGTCGCCGCCTAACACCGGAGGAACACTCACGATTACTTCGTGGAGAAAAAGTCTTGAGGACACAAAGAGGTAACACGAGCAACTGAACCCAACAAGCGATGTCATCTGGTCTGCAAATCACCTTATCAAGCGCCCCTTTCAGAACTCGCGAAAAACCCAAACGACATTTGGGAGGGATGGATTTCACAGAACGCAGCCGCTTAGACCATAAAGTGTTTAGAAGAGCAACATCAAAAGAAAAATGATGTTCTCGAGGCGCATCAGAAGTAGACAGCTCGGAAGAAGGAGCCTGTGGTTTTTGAATACCGTAGAGAGTAAAACGAATAGTACCATCCCCAGAATCAGGTGGGTCCACAAAAACCGAACTAGAACCACTGCCATGTCGACACCTAATACGATGAGTATGCGTCTTGAAACAATCTCCACATAGCCAAATTCCCATACGACGAAAGGTCACCTCAGCCGTAGTAAAAACCTGCAAATTGGTAGTAAGGGAATGACGGGTTACATCCCGCACATCAGTGCAACAATGACGATCACGTAAGTGAGTGATCAGAGAACTCCTCACCAAACCACGCCCACCTCCATCCTGGCACCCGCTAAGACCCACAAAAGGGCAATGAAACTTCTCCACGGAAGCTGCCATATCAAAGCACTTCAACCGCACTGAAAACTGAAACGGAACTCACCGAAACTGCCACTGCCACTGCTGGTAACTTCCAAACTACAAACACCACTGACCACCACGCAATGACCACCACAACTGACACGCAACTTCCTAACACCAAACACTGCAACTGAGCCGCAAAGTTCCAAACACCCAACACCTACACTGCCACAAAAACAAAGCAAACAAGACAGCCTCTCAAGCACAACAACGCACACCGTACACCGCTGCCGGACACCACTGAACGGCGCTTCAGAACTCGCGAACACCACTGAACGGCGCTGACTAGAGAGAACCGTTGTGAACAACCCTTGTGACCCTGTATAACCGTCGCGAACACCGCTGACTTGTGACCCAGTATAACCGTCGCGAACACCACGGACCTGATGAATAGAAACGCCTTGTCGAACCAGTATAACCGTCGCCAAACACCCCTTGTCAAACCTGTATCCACGTCGCAAAACACCCCTTGTCGAACTTGTATCACCGTCGCAAAGCACCCCTCGTCGAACCTGAATCACCGTCGTAAAACACCCCCTGACGTACCTGTATCACCGTCGCAAATGACGAATAGAAATGCACCGGCGAGATGGCCGGAGTAACCCCGCCGTTGGCCGAGAATTCAAAACCAGCCCCTGCTTATTATTATTATTATTATTATTATTATTATTATTATTATTATTATTATTATTATTATTATTATTATTATTATTATTATTATTATTATTATTATTATTATTATTATTATTATTATTATTATTATTATTATTATTATTATTATTATTATTATTATTATTATAAGGGTAAAATCGTATTTTCATGTAAAAAATGTGGACGATTTTAGCGTATGAGGACGTCGTGTTAGGTTATGATACATATGATATTACATAAATCATGCGGAAACAACCATTAACCCAGGAATACATATTATTTACACATAATCATATAGCATAATTTAGATGCATACTCTTTGTTGCGTGCCCTCCCTAGCTGCGCCCGAACCGAGCAAGAACAAGTCTTTAGGACTCCAAGTGTCGTCCCTCCGTAGATAGTCCACAGCACGTCCGGATCCGCCTTAAGATTGACCAACTAGAATCGCCCTTAAGGTACTAGAATTTTCGGCACTTTTGAGCAAGATGTGTGTCTGAATTTTTCTCTCAAAAACTCACTTTGAATACTTTAAAACTCGTTATAAATTGTGAACCCAGGCCACATATTTATAGGGGTATGGAAAGGGAATTGGAATCCTATTCAGATACGAATTAATTAAACCTAGAATCCTACAAGAACTCTAATTAATTAATTTATCAAATAGAATTAGGAATTTAATCATTAACCGAACTCAGCACGTTTTAGGAATCGTGCATGAACACAAACTCACACACACACACACGGCAGCCACGATGGGTCGCCCATGCGCGTGCGTGCGAGCAGCAGCCCACGCAGCGAGGCCATGGCCTTGGCGCGCGCTGGGCCTGCCTTGCGGTGGGCCTGGGCGCTGCCTTGGCTGGGCGCTCGTTTGGCTGGGCGCGCGTTTTGGCTTGCTGGGCGATGGCCCAACTTCGTGCTGGGCCTTCGTCCGGCAGGCCTCGTCCGATGCTTATTCGTACGATACGCTTCCGATTAAATTTCCGATTCCGGAATTCATTTCCGATACGAACAATATTTAACATTTCCGATTCCGGAATTAATTTCCGTTTCGAACAAATATTTAATATTTCCGTTTCCGGAATTATTTTCCGATTCCGATAATATTTCCGATTCTGACAATATTTCCGTTTCCGGCAATATTTCCGATTCTGGCAATATTTCCATTTCCGATAATATTTTCCGATACGTACCATGTTTCCGTTTCCGGCAACATCTACGACTTGGATAATATTTATATTTCCGATACGATCCATATTTCCGTTTCCGGCAATATCATCGTTTCCGGAGTATTCATTTCTTGCCTGTGACGATCTCAGCTCCCACTGAAACCAAGATCCGTCGATTCCGAATATTCATAGATGGAGTATTTAATGCTATTAAATACTTGATCCGTTTACGTACTATTTGTGTGACCCTACGGGTTCAGTCAAGAGTAAGCTGTGGATTAATATCATTAATTCCACTTGAACTGAAGCGGCCTCTAGCTAGGCATTCAGCTCACTTGATCACACTGAATTATTAACTTGTTAATTAATACTGAACCGCATTTATTAGACTTAACATAGAATGCATACTTGGACCAAGGGCATTATTTCCTTCAGTCTCCCACTTGTCCTTAGGGACAAGTGTGCATTTCCTAATTCCTTTGTCGCTCGATGCTTGCTCTTGAACATAAGGTAAGAGTTGTCATCCTTATTATGTCCAGAGGTGTTCCTCGGTTTCAGAGTTCAACTGATCAAATAAACAGATAATCATAGCCTATGATTCATCCGAGCACGGCCATGCATTTCACAGTTTCTAGCTCTCCGAGTGGCCTTGTACAACTTTTAAGCATCTCATCCCGATTTATGGGAGGACAATCCCAATCTTGCGATCTTGAGATTAGACTTCGTTTGATAGGTGATTACCTGAGCGTTGCCTTTATAGCCTCCTTTTACGGTGCGACGGTTGGTCAACGTCAAAGCAACCAGTTCTCAAACAAGTAATCTCAAATCACTCAGGTATTGAGGATTTAGTGTCTAATAATTTTAATGAAATTTACTTATGACAGACTTTCATCTCTTACAGTAAAGTTTCATAGGTCTTGTCCGATACTAGTCTTCCCAAAGTAAGTATCTATGCAAATGATTATGACATTGCCATGTCCACATAGTTCAAGAAACAGAACTACTAGTCATCTTGCATTCTAGTCGTCTAACGTTTTCTATGCGTCCAATTTTATAGAAAACTCCGACTAGGGACTATTTTCAACCTTTGACATTCAAGTTCACTTGATAGACATTTCTTAGTCACAGGACTGGTCCTGACAGTCTATCTTGAATATATTGTCAAATTGAAGGGACTCATCATTTAATAAACCACAAATTAAATGGAAAAATGAATTCTTTTCATTTATTGTGAATGATTAACCAATAATGTTTTACAAAGATTTAAACTCTAAAACTTTAAAACATTAAATAGAGACATCAAAGCCATTCTCCAATATGCTTGATTCTCATAGCTGCAGTGTGCGAGTTGTGCTTCGCTTGCGGCAGAGGTTTAGTTAATGGATCTGATATGTTGTCATCAGTTCCAATCTTGCTTATCTCGACTTCTTTTCTTTCAACGAACTCTCGTAGAAGGTGAAATCTACGAAGTACATGCTTGACTCTCTGGTGGTGTCTAGGCTCTTTTGCCTGTGCAATAGCTCCGTTATTGTCACAATACAGGGCTATTGGTCCTTTAATGGAGGGGACTACACCAAGTTCACCTATGAACTTCCTTAGCCATATAGCTTCCTTTGCTGCTTCATGTGCAGCAATGTACTCCGCTTCAGTTGTAGAATCCGCAATGGTGCTTTGCTTAGTACTTTTCCAGCTTACTGCTCCTCCGTTGAGGCAGAAGACAAACCCAGACTGTGATCTGAAATCATCTTTGTCGGTTTGGAAACTTGCGTCCGTATAGCCTTTAACAATTAATTCATCATCTCCACCATAGACCAGGAAGTCATCTTTGTGCCTTTTCAGGTACTTCAGAATATTCTTGGCAGCAGTCCAATGCGCCTCTCCTGGGTCTGACTGGTATCTGCTCGTAGCACTGAGTGCGTACGCAACATCCGGGCGTGTACATATCATAGCATACATTATTGAACCAATCAATGATGCATATGGAATCCCATTCATTCGTCTACGCTCATCAAGTGTTTTTGGGCACTGAGTCTTGCTTAGAGTCATTCCATGAGACATGGGTAGGTAGCCTCGCTTGGAGTCCGCCATCTTGAACCTATCAAGCACCTTATTGATATAAGTGCTTTGACTAAGTCCAATCATCCTTTTAGATCTATCTCTGTAAATCTTGATGCCCAATATGTACTGTGCTTCTCCTAGATCCTTCATCGAAAAACATTTCCCAAGCCAAATCTTGACAGAGTTCAACATAGGAATGTCATTTCCGATAAGTAATATGTCGTCGACATATAATACTAGGAAAGCAATTTTGCTCCCACTGACCTTCTTGTATACACAAGATTCGTCTGCGTTCTTGATGAAACCAAAGTCACTGACTGCTTCATCAAAACGTATATTCCAGCTCCTGGATGCCTGCTTCAATCCGTAGATTGACTTCTTTAGCTTGCATACCTTTTTAGCATTCTTTGGATCCTCAAAACCTTCAGGCTGTGTCATAAACACAGTTTCTGTTAAAACGCCGTTTAAGAAAGCAGTTTTGACATCCATCTGCCATATTTCGTAATCGTAATATGCAGCGATTGCTAACATTATCCAAATAGACTTTAGCATTGCAACTGGTGAAAAAGTTTCATCGTAATCCACACCGTGGACTTGCCTGTAACCTTTTGCAACCAATCTAGCTTTGAAAACTTCAAGTTTCCCATCCTTGTCCTTTTTCAGTTTGAAAACCCATTTGCTTCCAATGGCTTGGTAGCCATCTGGCAAATCGACCAAAATCTCATACTTGGTTTTCAGACATGGAGTCCAATTCAGATTGCATGGCTTCTTGCCATTGCTTGGAGCTAGGGCTCGTCATAGCTTGTTTGTAAGTCGCAGGTTCATCACTTTCAAGTAATAGAACGTCATAGCTCTCGTTTGTCAAAATACCTAAGTACCTTTCCGGTTGAGATCTATATCTTTGCGATCTACGCGGGGTAACATTTCTAGATTGACCATGATTCTCACCAGATTCTTCTAAAGATCTATGAGTTTCATCCTGAATGTCATCTTGAGCATTCTCTAGAGTTTGTTGTTCGACTTGAATTTCTTCGAGGTCTACTTTTCTCCCACTTGTCATTTTGGAAATGTGATCTTTCTCCAAAAAGACACCATCTCGAGCAACAAACACCTTGTTCTCAGATGTATTGTAGAAGTAATACCCCTTTGTTTCCTTTGGATAGCCCACAAGGATACATTTGTCAGATTTTGGATGAAGTTTGTCTGAAATTAATCGTTTGACGTATACTTCACATCCCCAAATCTTAAGAAAAGACACATTTGGAGGCTTTCCAAACCATAATTCGTATGGAGTCTTTTCGACAGCTTTAGACGGAGCTCTATTTATAGTGAGTGCAGCTGTATTTAGTGCATGTCCCCAAAATTCTAATGGAAGTTCGGCCTGACCCATCATTGACCTGACCATGTCTAGCAAGGTTCTGTTCCTCCGTTCCGACACACCGTTCCATTGTGGTGTTCCAGGAGGAGTCAATTCTGATAGAATTCCACATTCTTTCAGATGGTCATCAAATTCATAGCTCAGATATTCACCGCCTCTATCAGACCGCAGTGCCTTAATCTTCTTGCCTAATTGATTCTCTACTTCACTCTGAAATTCCTTGAATTTGTCAAAGGATTCAGACTTATGCTTCATTAGGTAGACATAACCATACCTACTGAAGTAAACAGTGAAAGTGATAAAGTAGCTGAAACCACCTCTAGCATTTGTACTCATTGGTCCACATACATCTGTATGGATTAAACCCAATAGTTCACTTGCTCTTTCTCCAACTTTAGAGAAAGGTTGCTTTGTCATTTTGCCAAGTAAACATGATTTGCATTTACCATAATCCTCTAAGTCAAATGGTTCTAGAATTCCTTCCTTTTGAAGTCTTTCTAAGCGTTTCAAGTTTATATGGCCTAATCGACAATGCCACAGATAGGTGAGATCTGAATCATCCTTTTTGGCCTTTTTGGTATTTATGTTATATACTTGTTTGTCGTGATCTAATAAATAAAGTCCATTGACTAATCTAGCAGATCCATAAAACATCTCTTTAAAATAAAACGAACAACTATTGTCTTTTATTAAAAAGAAAAATCCCTTAGCATCTAAGCAAGAAACTGAAATGATGTTTTTAGTAAGACTTGGAACATGGAAACATTCTTCCAGTTCCAAAACTAGCCCGGAGGGCAACGACAAATAGTAAGTTCCTACAGCTAATGCAGCAATCCGTGCTCCATTTCCCACTCGTAGGTCGACTTCACCCTTGCTTAACTTTCTACTTCTTCTTAGTCCCTGTGGATTGGAACATAAGTGTGAGCCACAACCTGTATCTAATACCCAAGAAGTTGAATTAGCAAGTATACAGTCTATAACGAAAATACCTGAAGATGGAACGACTGTTCCGTTCTTCTGATCTTCCTTTAGCTTCAAGCAATCTCTCTTCCAATGCCCCTTCTTCTTACAGTAGAAGCATTCGGATTCAGAAGTGGGTTGACTGACCTTCCTCTTTACAGATTTGGCGCCAGTTTGCTTAGTTGGGCTGGCCTTGTTGCCACCTTTCTTAGCATTCCTCTTCTTTCCAGATTTCTTGAACTTGCCCCCACGCACCATAAGCACATCCTGCTTATCACTTTTGAGCGTCTTTTCAGCGGTTTTCAGCATACCGTGAAGCTCAGTGAGCGTTTTGTCCAGACTATTCATACTGTAGTTCAGTTTGAACTGATCATACCCGCTATGAAGAGAATGGAGGATGGTGTCTATAGCCATTTCCTGAGAAAATTGTTGATCCAGCCGACTCATATTCTCAATGAGTCCAATCATTTTGAGAACATGTGGACTTACGGGCTCGCCTTTCTTAAGCTTGGTCTCAAGAATTTGCCTATGAGTCTCGAATCTTTCGACTCAAGCCAGATCTTGGAACATGTTCTTCAACTCACTGATGATTGTGAAAGCATCTGAGTTGATGAACGTTTTCTGCAGATCCGCACTCATGGTGGCGAGCATTAGACATTTCACATCCTTGTTGGCATCAATCCAACGATTGAGGGCTGCCTGAGTGACCCCGTCGCCTGCAGCTTCGGGCATCGCCTCATCTAGGACATACTCCTTTTCTTCCTGCATAAGAACTATTTGCAAGTTCCTTTGCCAGTCAAGGAAGTTTTTCCCGTTCAACTTCTCCTTTTCGAGAATTGATCGAATGTTGAATGAATTGTTGTTTGCCATATTAAAAACTACAATTGAAAAGAATAAACAAATAAATAACCATTCACAGTTTCTCTTAATAAACTTAAATTCTAGCATACATGCATAATTCAATGTTTATTAAGCATTTTATTCAAGTTATGTGTTCCGGCAGGTGTGAATAAAATGATTCCAAGATCCTAAAATCATTGAAGAACTAAGCACAGTTTGTCGACTTAATCCTAGAACATCTTAGGTAAGCAAAAGCCTTTTGCTAATAGTCTAGAAACTATTCTTGGTTGATAGGTACGTCTAAGAACTTATTAGGTAAACCTATCGATTTTGCCACGACATAAAAGGACTCCTTACTTATATCGTTGAGTTTCACCAAAACTAACATGTACTCACAATTGTTTGTGTACCTTGCCCCTTTAGGACCAATAAGTAACACCTCGCTGAGCGAAAACTATTACTAGATTGATGTAAAGGATATCCAAGCAAGTGTATATTTTGGCATGGCACCTTGTAACTCAATTTTTTTAAGTTTGGAACTTAAGGCTCTTACTATGTTGGTTAGATTTTAAGTGAACTAAAATCCTTAATCATGCAACATAATCAAGCTTTTGATCTCATGCATTTTAAGACATATTTAAAAGCAATAAATAACTTAAAACATGCATAAGATAAATGTGATCTAGTATGGCCCGACTTCATCTTGAAGCTTTGACTTCAAAGTCCGTCTTGAAAATCTCCGTGGGAGGCACCATTTTCTTCAAATAGGATAAGCTATAACTAATTACAACTATTTGATGGTACGCAGACCATATTTGAATTGAAAAATAACTTTGGTACTTTAGACCAATTACATTCAAATTAATGGTACGCAGACCATATTTTCTATCCAATTTGGGCCATACTAGTCACTTCATAACCTGCAAAACAGTACATATACAATATATACCATTCACCCATTTATTATCATGAATGGCCCACATAGCTGGTTAGTAAAACACATTATGCATCACGTAAACATTTGCAGTAATTAATCAAGGGCACCAATAATCTACCAATTATTCAGTCCTTATTAATTCTAATCAAGTTGTTTTAACCTTAAGGTTTTGTAGACCTAATCAAGAGTTTATGACTAAAAAGCGCTCCCACTTAAACCAATAAATTCATATGCTTTACTAATTTTAAACATAAAAATGTATTTCTAGTCTAACCGGAAACATACAAATTTAATTAAAATTTAAAGCTCATATAAATTTATGATTGAATCCAAAAAGTTTAATTTAATTTCAGTCGTTATTTAAATTAATTCATGATTTTAATTTTAGTAAAATAATTAGAATAAATAACATTTATTATAATTACAATATTCAAAATTAAAATCCAAGAAAATAATTTAAATTATTAATTTTAAAATTAATTAAAATTACGTGAACTGAAATTTTCAAATTAAACATTCAAAACGATCTAATCGTAACGCAAACACCCTACGCATTGCACGCCCATGGGCCGCACGCACACAGCCATTGCTGGCCATGTGCGCGCAGCCCATGCGCTCGTCGCATAGTTGCTGCATCTCCCATCGCAAGCCATCGCACGATGTGGTGCTCGCTGTGCGCGCGCCATCGCTCGCAATGCGCGCTCGCCAGCGCTCGCTGCGCGCGCTCCACCGCTCGCTGTGCGCGCGAGCCATTGCTCGCTGTGCGCGCGAGCCATCGCTCGCTGTGCGCACGACATCGCTCGCTGTGCGCGCGACATCGCTCGCTATGCGCGCGAGCCATCGCTCGCTGTGCGCGCGACATCGCTCGCTGGGCGCGCGACATCGCTCGCTGTGCGCGCGAGCAACGCTGGGCGCAGCGCTCGTGGCACGCGAGCTTGCGCTCGCTGCGCGCGAGGCTGCGCGCTCTTGCGCGAGGCAGTGCGCGTTGTGGCGCAGCTCGCTTGCTGCCCACACGCGACTGCCTTGGCTTGCCTTTCGCCCATGCCCATTTGTTCATAGCTCGTGGCCCACGACACAAGGCAGGGCTGTTGCCTTGTGCTCGTGCACTACGCCCTTGCTCATTGCATTCGTGCCGCACGGGCGACGAGCTCCCTTGCTCGTCGTCGCATGCCCGCACTATACAACACCCCTTAAGGGTAACACGAAGCGTCCATTGCTTTGTGCGTGCAAGTTATATGAACGAATCGCATAAAAATTTAAAATTTATATTTAAAATTAATGACAAATTAATAAATAATATTAATTTCATAATTTTAGGGCGAAAAATCGAAAATTTATTATTCAATTGATTTCCGATTGTTATGGATTCAAGTCTAGGTCATAAAAATTTAAAATTTATCATAAATTTACAATTTTTATGGTGGTTTTTAATCATAGGTTTCTAATTAAATTATAATTAATTATGAAAATCAAATTTATTCTAAATTATTCTAATTTTCAACAAATTAATCATAATTACAAATTAGATTGCATAATTAACAAGGCTAGGCATTCAAACTTGTTAAACATATACAGTAGGTCAATCAAAAATTCAAGATTTATCAACAAGAATCGCAAATATTTAATTTAACATCTTAAATTTACGAAATTTTGCATTCGAAAAACTAAAACCTTCGAAAAGTCATAGTTAGGCTTCGAATTTGAGAATTCTGGGTTCGGCAGAAAAATACTAATTTTGTCAAAATTTTAGAATGCCATTTACATGCGGAATTGACACAAAAATCACTCGATTTGGATGAGTAACGAAGAAACTGCCGAAAAACTGCGTACGTATAATTAAATAAACGCAATTTGCAATTAATTAACAATTACGAAAATTAATCACCCCTTTTAATTCTTGCAAATTTGTAATATTTAACCATGTTCATGCAATTTAGATTATGAAAATAATAAGGGGCTCGTGATACCACTGTTAGGTTATGATACATATGATATTACATAAATCATGCGGAAACAACCATTAACCCAGGAATACATATTATTTACACATAATCATATAGCATAATTTAGATGCATACTCTTTGTTGCGTGCCCTCCCTAGCTGCGCCCGAACCGAGCAAGAACAAGTCTTTAGGACTCCAAGTGTCGTCCCTCCGTAGATAGTCCACAGCACGTACGGATCCGCCTTAAGATTGACCAACTAGAATCGCCCTTAAGGTACTAGAATTTTCGGCACTTTTGAGCAAGATGTGTGTCTGAATTTTTCTCTCAAAAACTCACTTTGAATACTTTAAAACTCGTTATAAATTGTGAACCCAGGCCACATATTTATAGGGGTATGGAAAGGGAATTGGAATCCTATTCAGATACGAATTAATTAAACCTAGAATCCTACAAGAACTCTAATTAATTAATTTATCAAATAGAATTAGGAATTTAATCATTAACCGAACTCTGCACGTTTTAGGAATCGTGCATGAACACAAACTCACACACACACACACGGCAGCCACGATGGGCCGCCCATGCGCGTGCGTGCGAGCAGCAGCCCACGCAGCGAGGCCATGGCCTTGGCGCACGCTGGGCCTGCCTTGCGGTGGGCCTGGGCGCTGCCTTGGCTGGGCGCTCGTTTGGCTGGGCGCGCGTTTTGGCTTGCTGGGCGATGGCCCAACTTCGTGCTGGGCCTTCGTCCGGCAGGCCTCGTCCGATGCTTATTCGTACGATACGCTTCCGATTAAATTTCCGATTCCGGAATTCATTTCCGATACGAACAATATTTAACATTTCCGATTCCGGAATTAATTTCCGTTTCGAACAAATATTTAATATTTCCGTTTCCGGAATTATTTTCCGATTCCGATAATATTTCCGATTCTAACAATATTTCCGTTTCCGGCAATATTTCCGATTCTGGCAATATTTCCATTTCCGATAATATTTTCCGATACGTACCATGTTTCCGTTTCCGGCAACATCTACGACTTGGATAATATTTATATTTCCGATACGATCCATATTTCCGTTTCCGGCAATATCATCGTTTCCGGAGTATTCATTTCTTGCCTGTGACGATCTCAGCTCCCACTGAAACCAAGATCCGTCGATTCCGAATAATCATAGATGGAGTATTTAATGCTATTAAATACTTGATCCGTTTACGTACTATTTGTGTGACCCTACGGGTTCAGTCAAGAGTAAGCTGTTGATTAATATCATTAATTCCACTTGAACGGAAGCGGCCTCTAGCTAGGCATTCAGCTCACTTGATCTCACTGAATTATTAACTTGTTAATTAATACTGAACCGCATTTATTAGACTTAACATAGAATGCATACTTGGACCAAGGGCATTATTTCCTTCACGTCGAATAGCGATACACTTTTTCTTTGATTAACTTATTTTAATTTGCCCGGTATATCTGGATTTTTTGAATAGTTTCATAATGGATACTGCAACACTCTACGGAGTAGCTCTATAGCTAAATGGCAATATCATACGTACTAATCAAGTAGTCATACATATTATTATAATCCATATTTGCCATTCCGTTAAGATCTCGTATTTTTATTATAATCAAATTAATTCATTAATAAAAAGTCAAAAAACATTTACAAAAAGATTTGAATCTAACAAATACATACCAAACGAATCAAATAAAAACTTCTTTTCACCAAAGCTACAATCATAGTATATCAAACATTCCGTATACCCTCTTTTATATCGCTGTGTTTAACAGCTTTCTTCGGCAAGGAGGTTTATAGATCTGTTGTAACCGTGACAAATATGTTTTTCATCTGATTCATCTGATTGTAGTCGAAAGATTGAACTCCTCTTCGATCCTGCACAAAGCTTTACCAAAGAAACAACCTGAACTAAACTAAACACACAAAACTTAACTAGAATCAAATCCTCCATGGGGGTACTTAATTACTACACAATTCACAATATGTAGTTTAATTGAGATCTAACGCAAAAACAAAACAGCAGGTTGAGAATAACCAAATTTTCGGAAAATTTTTGGCTATTTCCGCTCTAAAAAACCCTAACTTTTGAAAACCCTAAAAAAAGTAGAGAAAAGGGAGAGAGGAAGGATTAGGATTTGTGCACGCACGGATATTCGAAAATATTATTTGACCATCTATTTTTTATATAAAATATTTAACTGAATGCATCATTACAAAAAATATGTCGTTTCCAACATTTTAAAAATAATTTGCCCCTTGTTTTCCTGCATCATACTTGAACTCCAGGATTTCCACATCTCTTTTACAAATTGAATTGGAGCATAGAGATGATACAAACAATCTGAGAGAATTTAGAATGTAACCTCTACCCAACATCTCATCTTCAGTGCGTTTCGTACGTTAAATAATCATTCGGTGTCCTTGTCTGATGGTTCTGGTAACGGCCTCAACTTCGGATCCAGAACATAGAAAATCTCAAAGCAGTGAGCAAGAACGAAATCTTGTCCTTCCAACGTAGATAGTTGGTTCCATCAAAACGATCTAGTTTCACAATATCATTACCAAACACCTTCATAGTGCTCTCCATAATATTTACATAATAATGTTAAAAGCAATACTTTAAATTACAATAATTAAAATTACCAAAACTAGATTATGACGAGTTAATTTTTGTCCTTGAGATATATTAGCTCCACTATATTACTGATAGGATTCAAAGCTAATCTACCTCCAATATTCCCTAATCATATGAACATAATAGAGCAAAATCATCCATTCTCATGAACATGTCTTTTGGAGATGTGTTTTGTGAGAAATATGAGAAACTTAATTAGCGTTAACCTTTTGCATTAGAATAAATTAAATAGGAAACCAATATGACAGTTACTAAATAATTGTCTTTGATATTATTCTATTAAAAATAAATAAGTAAGTGCTAGTCTTGATTAATAATTTATAGCCCACATTATCAACCCAATACTAGCACACCAAAGCCAATGCCCACTTGGCCCAATAACTTAAGCCCATGTCATATTCAATGTATGTAGCACATGGATATATTTAAAGATATGCAAAACAACATATTTCTTCTATGTGAGAGAATACTCCCACAAATACAAAGTGAAGACTGTATCTAACAATCCCCCACTAGAAATGGCCAATGGGTCGATCGGGTCTGACCTAGCCCACGCTAACACAACCATAATTGGTCACGTGGGTCGGACCCACTTATGACCCATGACACAATCCGTCTAACCCGTATATTTTTCTTGATGTGTCGTAGGTCGAGTTTTTCAACACAACCCATTTCGACCCACCCAATATGTAACACCCTAATAATTCCTTGCCTTTATAAAATCATTTTCCAACTTAAAATAAAGGAATTAGTAAAGTATTATCGCCACTGTGATAACGGTTAAGGCTAGTACCAGAATTACGCAGCGAAAATATAACTAAAATTCAAAACATTTAATAATGGTTAATAGCCTCCATACAAATTGGAACCATAACGGCCCAAAACCAAACACGATTAATAAAATCCATTAATTAAGTAATTCGAATAGTCTAGACTAGTAAAAATAATAGAGTTTAGTAATGCATGAGAAAACATCACTCAACCACTTCCCATCCGGCAAGTTACCTCTACAAACCTGTTATTAAAAACCTACTTACCAACAACGCAAATGCAATGGTGGATCATCATAGGCTCATTAAGGCAAAGACCATGACCAAAAAGACATGAAGCACGAAGTCATCGAAAGATGAGTACGGACAAGCTAGAATGAAATCCTAGTACTAACATGCTTCACTCAACAATAAAATAATCCACATGGAAAAGCCATTTAAGAAACAATTAATCATGAAGACAAGACTCGTCTCTTGACACGACTCTTGGCTCGTAGATTAATTAATAGTAAGCTTCAAACGGGCCTAAAAGAAAATATCCATTAAAGGAAGGGTGTTGGGAGCTCATCAAACACCGAAATAATAATAAGAGTAACCCAATCGTCGGACCATAACAGACGGAATTCCAGCACATAAAAGAAATGAAACAACGTCTTGTATCATTAGTAGGAGTACAAGTTTTCCGGCAAGATTCCCCCCATTGTTCATACTCAAGGTATATACGTTCCAAGAGTTTGAAGCTTGTTCTGGTTGCACTTTACGTTTATTAATATTTATTTAGAAGGTGAACTCAAGACACAACAATAAGACATTTAATAAACAGACAACCAAACAATACTTCTTTTAATCCATTAGGACTTGTGATCAAACATTCAAGACTCAAGTGATATTACTCTCATTGTTCCTTCTAAATATAATATTGAGATTCTACTACATGTCTGTTAACATGCGGGTTGTGCACTAGACACGAATAGTCCTTAATTCAATTCACATTGACTTCCCAAACATACACTACATATGGGGTAGAATAAATAGTGCAACGGGCACGAATACTTGGCTCAAAATATGCTAGACATTACGTACGACAGCATAAGAATAATCCCTTGCATGTGGAACAACTTATACATGCATACAATACTTGAACAACATGCTTGATATTAAATTCAATGATCATAGATAATCACAACATGCTTGTTCAATAAAACCACAATTCCATAATAATCCAAATATGTTCGTTCACAACATCAAACATGAATCCATAATAATCCCAATCACATGAATCACAATAATATAATATAATATCATATGAATCCTCATGAAAACGGTGGTCACCCTAGACATGTACGTACCTTCAGGTGCTACTAGCAATATTTCACATCAGGATCAGGAGCTTGAACAACTAGATGTGAAGACAGCTTTTCTACATGGAGAGTTGGAAGAAGAGATATACATGACTCAGCCAGATGGTTTTCAGGTTCCTTGTAAGGAAGATTATGTTTGCAAGTTGAAGAAGTCCTTGTATGGACTAAAGCAGTCTCCAAGGCAGTGGTATAAGAGATTCGACAGCTATATGATAGAGATTGGCTACACCAGGAGTCCGTATGATTGTTGTGTTTACTATAGCAAGGCAGCAAATGGTTCATTGATTTATCTGGTCTTGTATGTAGATGATATGTTGTTAGCTGCAGAGAACAAGTCTGATGTTCAGAAGTTGAAGGATCTCCTTAGTGCTGAGTTTGAGATGAAAGATTTGGGCGCGGCTCGGAAAAATATGGGGATGGATATTTATAGGGATAGAAGCAAAAAGAAGCTCTTCTTATCACAGAAGAGATATATTCGGAAGATTTTGTCAAGATTTGGAATGTCTACAGCAAAGCCCATAGATACTCCTAGTGCTGCAAATGCACATCTGTCTGTTGCTTTTGCACCTAAGTCTGCTGAGGAGAAGGGGTACATGTCTTGAGTTCCCTATGCTAGTGCAGTAGGAAGCTTGATGTATGCAATTGTCTGCACTAGACCCGATCTGACACAGCCTGTTAGTGTTGTAAGTAGGTTTATGGGTGAACCTGGAAAGGAGAATTGGAAAGCTGTGAAGAGGATTTTTCGGTACCTAAAAGGTACATCTGATGTTGGTCTCATTTATGGAGGTGATACAGAGTGTTTGGTGACAGGGTTTTCAGACTCTGATTATGCTGGAGATGTTGACAATAGAAGATCTATGACTGGTTATACTTTCACTCTTAGTGGTTCAGTTGTCAGTTGGAAAGCTACTTTGCAACCTACGGTGACTTTGTCTACTACAGAAGAAGAGTACATGACATTGATAGAAGCAGCAAAAGAGGAAATATGGTTGAAAGGGTTGGTCAGTGATTTGGGTCTACATCATTATCAGGCTATAGTGTACTGTGATAGTCTCAGTGCATGAATCTGTTTAGCTAAGGATCAAGTACATCATGAGAGGACTAAGCACATCGATGTAAGGTATCATTTTATGAGAAGTGAGAAGAGAATTAAGGTGAACAAAGTGGGTACTGCTGATAACCCAGCCGATATGTTCATCAAGCCGGTTCCACATAGCAAGTTTCAACACTGTTTGAACTTGCTAAATGTTAGGAGTTGTTGATTACCCTTTTGAGGGCAAAATCTGAGGCAAGGGAGTTTCTGGTACATCTGGCATTATAATGGTGCATTTGGTACATCTGTTATTTGTGAGAGGATTCAAGTCAAGGTGGAGATTTGTTAGATAATGCCTTGAATCGGTCAAGCCCCTTACTGCAACGCCCCAGCACGGGGATCTCGACTTATTTTGGACTAGGGTTATCTGTTTTGGGCCTATTTTCTGGGCTTTTCCGCATCTGTCTAGAGAGTACTATATAAACTCTCTAGGTCATAACCTATTCGTATTCTGTAATCTTTACTCCTCAAGATCAATAAAACTTTCCTCCCCTCTGCATGTGGACGTAGCTAACACATTGTTAGTGAACCATGTTAAATTCTCTGCGTTCTTTATTACGTTATTTATTCTTTCTTTGCATCCGTTATAACAATAACCAATCCCAGCAATAATAAACAATTATAATCCAATAATAATAATAATAATCCATAATTTAAATCCATAATGGAGGTGAAGGTTCGAATTTCTGAATGGCACCATCACTGAACAATACTCCCTCCGTCCCAGATTAGTTGTTATACTTACATTTGCACAAAGCTTTAGGTGATAAGTGGTTGTTTGGTTATCAATTGCTATTTTATTGAAAAAGTAGATGTGATAGGAGTTAGTTGGATATTTTTTTAATTGAATGAGAGAGGGTGTGGGGACAAAAAAATTTAGTGGGAAGAGAGACAATATAATAATTGTGGGGTCATTCCTAATTTAGAAGTGTAACAACTAATCTGGGACGGACGAAAAAGGAAAGTGTAACAATTAATCTGGGACGGAGGGAGTATATTTTAATTTTAGGCTTTGAATTGCTCGCCTTTGTTATTGATATTGTGAAGTATACATATTACATAGGGTTTCCTAGTTTAGGAAACAATCCTAATTACCATAAAACTCTCACAAGATATCTCGCAATATATTCCCATAATATTTTCCATACTTATCTTAACAAAATCAAAAGGGAAAAAAGAATGCAACAGGGAGAAGAGACTCAAGAGAGTTTCATTAACATGGCCTTCAATTATATTGCTTGAGATAAAAAGGGGAGAATATCAAAAGGCACAATTCACGTTTGATGTTTTTAAACATAATAACTGGGGGGGAAATCGAAAAAAACATATACGTAGTATAGAGATTTTAAGATAATTTTTTATTTTAAAAAATAAAATAAAATAAAATGTGAAAATTTAAAGAGATGACACATGGCAATTAAATTGGCATGTTATTAAATAGTAGTATAGATTTAATGGTAATTAATTAGTGTATACTCCCTTCATTTTATAATGATGTTCCATGTTAAAATTCTGATATTATTCACAATTGAAGATAATCACATATCCATGTAGGGTCTTGTTTGATTCGTCTTAACAATTATTTAAGAATTTCAAAATTTTATACATTTTTAATATTGTGTAATTAGAGATGCAATTGACATAAAATGTGCATTGCCAAAAGTGAAAAAAAAATATAAACGGGAACAATATTATGTAACGGGGAATACAAAATGCAAACGCGGTCTCATAGCACAAGCGAGTATGAACTGTAATTAGAGTTAGATCAGTAACACAAAGAATGAAAGAGCATCGGCGGCCGGCCAAAATGATGAAAGTTTTGGGCAACAACTTGAGCTGTCAGTCTAGCCATCTTCCCTTCAACACAGGTGGGGACAAAGGGGGAAATTTGAAGAGTCATGTAACCGGACCAAAACCTATACATAAAAACGGACTATTCAACTTCGAACAAGAAATTTACCTAGAATGGACGTTCGAACTTGCACCCTCAAGTTCGATCCAGTTTTGGATCGGTTTTTCGATCTGTCTTAATCTATTTTTCTGGCTTAGACCGGTCTTAAACAACCCTAATCATGCAAATCCTGCATTTTCCTTGTATGCAATCCTTATTTACGTCAATAATTTTAATTTTTAGTAGTAATTGGCAATTGAACTTACATTTCTCACAGGTTAACCAATTCATTAACGCAGGTCTATAGGTTGAGAGTAGGGGAATTAAGTAAGGTAACCCCTACTCCCAAGTCCCAAGCATAAGCATATGCAGAGTAAGGTTATCCCTACTCCCAAGTCTTTTTGCTAACTTGTTAAAAGACAAGAATTTCTATTTGCTAAAACTGCAATTGGATATGTTACGATGACCAAATTGAGGTAAAATGGTTAAATTCCATTCCGTAAAGTGATTAAATTTGAAGCGCAAAGCATATTAAGAAACGGACATAAGGAAAAACAAAAAACAGTAAAAAAAAATAGTAAAACATATTAAGAAACGTACATAGGAAGGAAAAAACGTAAAAGAACAGTTGGAATGGAGGTAGTATTGTTTTCACAAATTCTTATTTACAAGTGGTGTACAATAAATATTGTACACGGAAGTAAAAGTTAACTCAAAATGCTTAAAAGTTACCCTTATGTATGTAAAAGTTATGTATTTTTTAAAGATAAAAAATTTAATTTAATTTCTTCAAAATCACTAATAATGTATAAAATTAATCATTTAACCCTTTAAAAGGTTTATCTATCAACTTTTTTATAATAATATAAAAGTTAATTAAAACTATGTTAAAGTTATAAAAAAAACTGGTTAAAAGTTATGTTGGTGTACAATAAAGCTTTTGTATTTTATTTTCCGTTTCTAATGAAGTGCAAGTGGAAAAAGTCCTGAAATTGAATATTTCTAGTCTAACCAAACATATGTCATACCAACTGGACGTGTAGACATGTATGGGATTGGGGTGTCATTCTGATGAAAGTGCAAGAAGCATAATATTATGTACAGCCTAATTCCAGCCATGATGATGCAAAACACCCCTCGTTATTTGACAAATTCTCATCCATTTTTCTTACTCGTTCTTGATTGCCGTCCTCCCATTATTTTTGCCAATTAGCTTCTAACAACGGACAACCTAACATGGGCCCCACCTACACCACACCATGTGCTCAATGACAACCCCTTTTAGTGGTGCCGCATTTGTAAAGTTAATCAAGACTAGATACTCTTAGTAGACACTAGACAGTAGACACACACTTTCACATTAATACATTAATACATTAATACATACCTAACCTAACATTATACAACTCAATTGCATTCACACTTTAATATTAAAGACACATTTCTAATGAGAGTTTTCATCTATGTATTCCATCAACCTTTAGCATGGCAACATGAAATTGAAGAACAAATTCAGATGAATAAATGAATGCCATTGCAATGAACGCGATATTGCTGAAATACACAAGAAAAAATCAGTACATACATACGGTCCGAGAGTATAGAACAATTTAGTTTCACTCTTCCAATACAACTATAGATACAACTTACAGCTACATCAAATATCGAAATTATAAATAAATAGTCATGATTCATGAAAGAAGACAATACATAGATGAAAGTTTGAATAGTGTGTTATTATTAGTCTGATGATCAAACGCCCGGAGTTCCTTGATTGACTGCAAACTGATTAGCTAATTCTCTTGATTAGGCAGAAAAATAGGACTGGAACTCAGATTCAAATGATGAAATTCCCAGGAAGCATTTGACATCTTAACGTCCCTTGGGATTCATTATCTGAGAGAACACAGCACTTGGTGTCAGACCATCGGAATCTTCACTGGCAAGACTGCGACCACCAATGCTCATCGTACTCCTTGAGTCTGTCACAGTTCCATCAAATGTCCGGGATTCATCTGGATCCTTCTTTCCACACTCAACGTCATACTTCCCTTCAACAAACTCTATCCCACCAATGGCACCACTCTCTTCTGCACTCTCCTGTAACTGCAGAGCAAACTCGAGGTTCCACAGCACATCACCCATTGATGGTCTATCAATACTTTGATCGGATACACATTTCATAGCTGTCTCTGCAAACTTCTTGAAGCATTCAGGAGCTATCTTCCCTTTCAGATATGGGTCTGTAATCTGGTCAAGTATGCCCTTTTTATAGCAATATACTGCCCACTCCGCCAAACTAACTTGCTCTTTTGGTAAGGAAGGGTTCAGAGCAGGCCGAGCACACAAGAGCTCAAACAGAACAACCCCGAATGAGTAAACATCCGACTTGTCAGTGAGTTGCTGCCTTCTGAAGTACTCAGGATCCAGATATCCAAAACTACCTTTCACAACAGTACTAACATGAGTGTGATCCAATGAAGGTCCTGTTTTAGACAAGCCAAAGTCAGAAACCTTGGCCACCCACTTTTCATCCACGAGAATGTTAGTTGTCTTGACATCTCGATGAATAATAGTATGCTTGGCCCCAGTGTGGAGGTAGTGCAGTCCGCGAGCAGCACCAATTGAAATCTCGAGTCTTTGTTTCCATGGCAGAGGGGGGTTTTTTGTTTTGTAGAGATGCTCACGAAGGGTTCCGAAAGCCATGTAATCATACACAAGGATCATTTCTCCATTTTCTTCACAGTAACCAAGCAGAGAGACAAGGTGACGATGACGAAGCTTGGAAAGCATCTCAATTTCAGTTTGGAACTCATGTATACCTTGCTCAGAAAGCGGGTTCCCACGCTTGATAGCTACTTTCATTGACCCACCATCAATTTCTCCCCTGTATACTTTACCAAAACCTCCAACCCCAAGGACACGAGACTCGTCGAAATTTTTGGTGGCGGATTTAATCTCTGCAAAAGAGAAATGGCGACAGAGGTTTGAAGGAAGAGAAGAAGTATAGCTTCCAGTGGTAGTGGTCTTTGCAGATCCAGAGGTATGTGAGTTTCCATACAGGGAAAGGGGAAGCCAACCCGATGGACCATCACTTGGGTTGGATACCTTTCCGTACCTCCGGCGGCGAGAGATGAAACAGGCTAATAAAGCAACCAGGAAGACTAGTCCAACAGCTCCAGCAATACCTCCACCAATAGCTGCCGTATGACTAGTTGAATGTGACGAGCCTGATGGAGATTCAATGAAGTCTGGTATGGGGGCAGGAATTGGATTCTGGCCAGCAAGAGAACCAGTGGGGGTGCTCATCTTAAATATCTCAACTCCATTCAGAAATGAGTTATAGTAATTGGGTTTGGGAGTACCACTGGTATCTGGATGCAGTGCAAGCCATAGATCCTGCTGAGGTTCTTTACTATCGGGAAGAAACACCACAAAGTCCTGAACATTAGGTATCCCATTGCTGGTTGCCAAGGCAATGATATCATATCCAGGGTAAGCAGTTTGATTGTTGAGGTAGATATTAAACACAAACTGGTTTGTCTTTGATATATTAGCAAAGATCTCACAGAAATGCAGTCTAACCAAGTAACTAAACCCAGTATCAACGGTAAACAACCATGTCAAGTTAAAATTGAGGTTGACAGAATTGTTCATTGTCATGAACCTGGCAGTGGAGTAAACGTCAAGAGGAGCAGTGAAAGACGGCGTGGAGTTGGTAAAAGTGACATTTACATCAGCAACATTGGTGGTTCCGGTTGCAGCCCCAAATATGTAAGGTGTGTCATCAGACCACGACCTAAAAAGGCCTGTATCCTTGGTGGGTGGAATGTAATTCCCACCCACATTGAGCCGATACAAACCCTCAAGAGCGGTGGTGTTATCAATGGTAAATGGGGCACCACCACCAACCACGGCTGTCCCATCAGCATCTTCATAGATGTAAGGCATAGACACGACCTCAATACCATTGACAAAGGCAAAGGAGTTTGTGTAATTGGACGAGGGAGAAAAGGTTAAGCTCAAAGTATCACCCTCCACATTGATGGAATACTCTTTGATAAGGTAATCAAAGTTAAGGGCTTGTGTGGTCTGAGCAGCACTAAAGTTGCTAAGTAATGTAATAGGGCCGGCGGTGACGGAAAAGATGGCATTGGTGGAATTAAGACCAGCATAAGTATTGGGATAGAAGTAAAGACGGACAAATTTTCGACCAGGGGCAACAGCAATAGAGTAGGTGAAATTAGCCCGGAAAAGCCTAGCACTCATAAACGGAACCTCAGCAACATCAGGGGCTTGAGTGTCAGCCTCAGCTACGGATGTTTCTTTAGATGATGACAAGAACTTGGATCCGACGTCGGAGTTCCATTTCCGACCATCGGCATCGGTGCTTTGTTTGTCGGTGTCCCCACAATTCAACAGTATATTTTCTTTTGGTGTATAATTTTGTGCTACAATTACATTTATTAATACAGATAACCATATAATCAAAGCTAATTTCTTCCCCATTTCATCAAGATCTTTGCCTTTTTTTTCTTTTTAAAAAAGAAAAGAGGCAGATTAATTCAAATACATACGATTCAAAGAAAAATGAGCTCAAAATTGAAAAATGAGGTGGAAATAGAATAAATCGGGTGGCAATTGAGCTCAAAGAAACTTAACTTTGACGACTCCTGAGCTGAAAGAAGCAGCAGCAGCTAACCCCAGATTGATGCAGGAGAAGTTTCTAGAAAGAGGAGAGAGAAAGTAGATTGGGAAAGCTTTCAAGTCATAACTGTGGATTTGGGTTTGGAGTGAAGAAGAAGAAGAAGAAGCGTGAAATCGGAAATCTGGGAGAGAGAAAGTTTAGGGTTTGAGGTAAAGGTGGTAATGGGAGTTATGAAGAAAGAAGAAAGAAGAAAGAAAAGAGATTGATTAACGAAGACTTGATAAACCGGAAATGAAGGTTTCTGATTGTCTGATTGCCGATTTTTATATTTAATTAGCTCTTTCTAAATGCTAATTACTGCACTGCTGGGGGTGGAAGTGGGGCCCGGGAGAAGGAGGGGTTTAACTGCAACTGCTAATTGCAAATTATAGGTTTTTGTTTTTGTTTTTTATTTAAAATTGAAATGAGCTGTGACTTTGTGTGATACAGCACTACAGTTCTACCAGGTATAATATTCTGTTTTTGTCCACTATGCCCCTTTCCCTTTCGCCTACAACCTCTTTGCAATGGAAATTGCTTTTGCTACCCCTTTTTGGGTCGGACTTTGGTCCTTTGGAATCGGGAATGATACTCCCTCGGTATTTTATTTTGGGCCACACTTATCATTTTCGCCTGTATTTTATTAGCAGTTATATTTTTATTTTTAGTAATTTTTATCTCACCATCTAATTAAATAATATATCTAATTTACCCTATAACACACTACCGCATTAAACAATTAATTTCAGAACAAAAGCTTTTGTGTAGACTATCTAACAGTTAGACCAATTTTTTGGTACTAACTAAACTAGTGTAAAACATAACTAAAAGTAATAAAATCATAACTAATTGAATAACAAAATCGTTAAGTTATAAAGACAAATAGTTAAATTTATGAGTCGAATAGTTATTATATTTTAGCAAACTTATTATTGACTAAAACTCATGAAATCTTACTCCCTCTGTCCCAGAATACTGGAACCGGTTTGACTGGCACAGAGTTTAATACAAAGTACTCCCTCCGTCTCTTTTTGTTTTTTACGTTTGGTATTTTGCACGCGTTTTAACGACTAATTAATGTGCATTGAGATTCTTCTAAGTTTTTCATGTAAACGAGAAAAATTACGTTTATTTACAATGTTTTCACTTTTATCAAAATTCTGATATTGGGAAAATGAAAAAAAAGTTAATGTCCATGTGGAAAAGTGTGAGAGATTAAATGACCCAAAGAATTTAATTGGTTAATATAATAATTTGACACAAATTTTGATAGAATATTAAATCATTTATGTGATAATATAAAAGGAATTGAAATGTAAAGAACATTTTGGGACACCCAAAAAGGAAAACGTAGAGTACAAAAAGAGACGGAGGGAGTAATTGACTTATTATTTAATTAGATGGTAGTTGATAATGGGGTATTTTTTATTATAGATAGGGATATGTGTCAAGTTTTTAAAGGGGGTATATTAGTTAATCGTACTATTAGAAATTAACAAATTAAGTATTAATAGTATATAAATAACACGAAATATATTACCGGACTCCAATTATGAAACTGCTATTCAACTACGTAGTCATGTACAACACACATAGAGTACCAATTATCCATGTTCATATGGAGTAAATCACAACATATGACCCCAATTAAACCAAAAAAAAAAAAAAATAAGCGATTGTTGAATTATAAGTCTCAGTTTTATACTTCTAAGCTATATGTTCCAACATAAATAAAAAAAATTAAAAAAATTAAAAAAGGGAATAAAAATTAAAAAGTGAATGAAATCCTTGTTATTAAGGTAATTGAAATTACAATCACCATGTATTATCAATAATTACAATGGGCTTGCTTAAAAAAAATATCAAATAACATCTAACTATCCAAGTAAAATCCTTCTTAAAATTCTTGATGCTTCCGACTTTTGTCTTTCTACTTAGTCTGTTCATCTCGGGTTTGCGGTGAATGGTATGGACACATGTGGGCTTGCAACCTCGATTGTGTTAACGTTATCAGTGTATATTCTATGTTGGTGTAATTTTCAAACCTAATTGTGATTCGTTGTGCAGGATAAAAGACAATCTTAATTTTGTCCTCAATTCCACAGCATGTGTCTATTATCATTTGTTGCAACAATCGCCCTCCTTGACGAATTAAAGTTTGTTCTTTACTTTTTCTTGTGTGCAACCTATATGTGTAATACGCCATTTGATGCACCTCACAAGGTAACAATATCCTAACAATATATACCCGTAAAGAACCAACATATAGACACGAACCACACAACTCAATCACACAACTCTATGAAAGATGATATACATGCATATAACACAACTCTATGAAAGATGATATACATGTAGGGGTGAAGGTTCGGTTTCCGGTTTGGATTAAACCGAATCCAAACCGAACTAATTCGGTTTTCATTTTATGAAACCGAATCCAAACCAAATAACTTTTTAATCCAAACCATACCATACCTGGATTTTAAATTTCCAGTACGACCCAAACCATAAAACCGAATTGTCATAGGCCTTTCATTTGGGCCTATTTTTGGGCCTTTATTATAAATGTTTTTAGCTTCGGGCCCTTGGTATACTTTTCTATTTGTTTAACCCCATGAGAATTAGGCCTAAATCATTGTACCTGTTTATTCGGTTTTAGTTCGATTTATTCGGTTTCAGACTTTTCAATCCAATCAACCATAAAACCAATTTTTTAAAAAAATCTCTGTCTAAACCGAACCGAATAGGAAAAAAAAACCGATCCGAATTTCTTATTCGGTCGGTTTGGTTTTCGGTTTTTTCCTACCAAACTTTCACCCCTATATACATGCATATAATTATATCTCCGTAAATCGTTGGATGCTTTGTAAGGGTTGAGACTTTTGTGGATTTTTGTGGAAGCTAAGGTAATCACCAATGAGCTTTTGTGGTAAAAAACTTATATGTACAAAAAGGTAGAAGAGAAGTAGGATAATTTTTTGTTGGAATCTATCTTTGTCATATTATCTACCGATTTAATCAAGGCAAGACTCTAATATTATTTATTTATTTATTAATAAACCTAAAATATTAGTTAATTATATGTGATGATGTGAAAGTTCTATGTGGATGCAATGCTCTCCAAAAAAACTCCCCTTTATATATATTAGATTAGATTTTAAAACTTTTCTACATTAAAGTATTTTTCTTGAATGAGACTGTTTAAATGCAGACTCTCTTTTGACAGTACTCTCTCTCTCACATAGGCATAAAATCATAAATGATTTATTATCATATAAATAGGTCTCCTATGAGGTCGTCATACGCATAAGATCGATAATATCAGCACTAAAAAATATAACTATGTGATAATAATAATAATTATAATAATAATAATAATAATAATAATAATAATAATAATAATAACACCCTTATAATTTCTTACTAAAACATAATAATAAAATTGATGGCCGAATTTATGTGTTGGCAAACGTAAAATTTAAAATTGTGTAATTATTTTGAAACGGATAAAGTATGTTATTTATGAGGGTTGCTTGTATTGAGAAAGCGAATTAGTGTTAAAGTAGTGTAATAGTTAACAAATATCCTCAATTAAATGTCTTTTAGTAGGTAAAGTTAAAAACTTGGAACAAATGAGTCAATTTAGTTAAACACAAGTATGAAAATTAAAAAACTGAGTACGGAGTACAATCTTTCAACAGTTTGAAGAGCTGCGAACCAACTAATTTGGCGGTAATGACGAAAGAAGGCTCGAATAAAGGTGCATATTTCAGGTTTGCCATATAACTTTCCAACATTTGATGCTTCATTTCGATTGATTGATACTCTTATACAAGTACTTCGTATTATCGTCCCATTAGCCAGAACGGCATAACCGCGTTTTGGGACCAGTCTAACGCGCTTCGTTTTCGAGACTTTTCTTATTTTAATTATTTTTATCTTATGCTTTTAGATTACTACGTATAATATTGGTGTTAGCACCCGATTTATTCTTAGGGGTGATGCGGATTCGGGGCGAGTTAGGAGTGGATAGGTTCCAGTCCTCTCCTAATTGTTGTTGCGGGGGATCGAGCACGGGTTCTGGTCCCACTTTTTCCCTTTCCTTCAGTTTTACCGCTTAAAATGACCTTTTAACCTTTACTTAATTTTTTTTTTGTCCCATGTCCACCATCTTTCTCTTTTCTCTCATTGGCCCTGTTTGGCAATTGGCTGTTGGCTGTCGGCTGTTTTACTTGGCTGGTTTGACTGGCTGTTCAAGTTGGCTGCTTTTGTTGGCTGTTTGACTATGGATTAGTTACAAATATGTTTGGTAAAATCAGTTGTTGGCTGTTGGCTGTAGCTATGTAAAATGACATTTAAGGACATTTAATGTCTTTTATTCATTTTTCAATACATACTGTGTATTATGTACGGAGTAAAACGTAATTACAAATAAATAAAATATAAATTAAACATAAATTACTTTATGCAATATTATTAATAAATTATTATTTTAATTAATAATTACGGAGTAATAATTAATAACTAATAATAAATAATCAATGATTAATAATTAATAATTAATAATTAATAATTAATAATAATTAAATTAATAATAATTATTAATTAATCATTAATAATAAATGGTTAATTATTAATTAATTATTCACTTTTAGTTAATATTCATTAATTAATACTCCGTAATTATTAATTATTAATTATTAACTCCGTAATTATTAATTATTAATTATTAATTATTAATTATTAATTATTAATTATTAATTATTAATTATTAATTATTAATTATTAATTATTAATTATTAATTATTAATTATTAATTATTAATTATTAATTATTAATTATTAATTATTAATTATTAATTATTAATTATTAATTATTAATTATTAATTATTAAATTATTAATTATTAATTATTAATTATTAATTATTAATTATTAATATTAAATATTAATTATTAATTATTAATTATTAATTATTAATTATTAATTATTAATTATTAATTATTAATTATTAATTATTAATTATTAATTATTAATTATTAATTATTAATAATTATTAATTATTAATAATTATTAATAATTATATCCATTTTTTCACATACGGAAATGGATATATAAGTCGTTGAATATTGCATTGGAGTCCGTGCAAATAGTAAGCGTAAAGAACATTAAGGAACGAAGGTAGTATATAATAATTTTATTATCGTTATTATTACTTAAATATTACTATTATTATATTAATATTATATGTAATTATATTTATTAATAAATAATTATGATTATTGTAGTTATTATTTATTATTATGAGAATTGTTATAAATATTAACATTATATTTATGATTTATTATTAATTACTAATTATTAATTATTAATTATTACGTAGTAGTTATTAGTTATTAATTATTGATTATTAATTATTTTATTATTTTATTATTTATTATTTATTATTTTATTATTTTATTATTTATTATTTATTATTTATTATTTATTATTTATTATTTATTATTTATTATTTATTATTTATTATTTATTATTTATTATTTATTATTTATTATTTATTATTTATTATTTATATTATTTAATATTTATTATTTATTATTTATTTATTATTTATTCAGTTTTATTCAGTTCAGTTCAGTTCAGCTCCATTCAGTTCAGTTCAATTCAGTTCAGTTCAGTTCAATTCAGCCAAATAAAGTTCAGAAGAATAGGCCCTAGTAAGAGGTATTAATGAGAACTTCCCTAATTTTTGTATGCAAAATAATTGGATTGCTGTAAATTTGAAGTAGTGGTAGCGAAATTGAGCGACTGTGGCATTTTGCTTAGAGTTGACATTCGCAAGGTCAGAAATCAGAATTTCTCAATGCTCTGCAACTTAATTTCGTTTCTTTCAATCTTGCTGTTTTCAATTAAATTAGGGTTTTCAGAGTTTAAGCCAATCACATTACAAATTTATGCGGAATTGCTGCATCGTCTTTTTTGATTAGTTGTTCACTCACTGTATGGTCAATTGCTTCGTCCGTTTGATTATTGTTTGTCACTGTCAACTAAATACTCTTATTGATTTCATTTACATGCTCAAAATACTTTGAACTGCTAATTTGTTGAAATTTATTTAATTCCGTTCATTCAATTGGTATTCAACTTGTTTCATTTTCTGAATTTTGGATTCAACTCTTGTAGATTTTGGTTCAAGGTTCAACATGACTGAAGAAACCTCGCAGCAAGCAATGGGGGACATACCCGAAGTGAGTAATATTGTACCAAAGTATATATTTTTTCCTCTTCATTTATTAGTTCTATGTACTAGTAGTATTAGCTGCAAGCCTGCATCTTACATAGAACTTATTATTCTTGAGGTCCTCTTGAAACGTGGGGTAATGCTAATTGTAATGATATGCGTGGGGGGTTAGCTGTGACATCTAAAGAGAAACGCGTAGTCGATAAAATTTTATCCCACTCAAACAGACAGCTATTCGTTTGAAAGTTCATGTTATGGTTCTTTGCTGCTCCCTTCTTCTAAAATATGTTTGAAAGTTCACGTTGAGCTTTTTAGAGTTTGAGAATGGGGCCAATGGGCCATCAACATCTAACTAGAATACTGCAGAGTGGATATTTTGTAGTTTGAAATCTTGTCATAATATTTATAGGGATGGGTTGATTATTTCCAGGCAGAGAGAAGTGACGGTGATCTGAGTGTCACTTGGTGATTTTGTAGGGAAAGTTGACTTCGGAGTTAGTAACAATACATATGAACTCAAGGATCATCAAATAAGGTATGTTCATTTGAGTAGGGTTGAAGGATTAACTGATGATTCTGAATCTGTCGTGGACTCACTGGTAAAGATGTCATTTTCATAGGGCGGTGATTACCAATTCCTTCTGATATAAATCAGCTTCAAGCTGTCAGTATCTATGACTGTTCTTCGGTTGTGGGAAATACCCTGTCAAAGACTAGTTACTTTACATGATTATATAGGAAGATGTCATGAGAGTGAAATCTTTTGTGCGGCAAAAGCGGTGAAAGTGTCTTAATTTACTGGACTTGAGGAAGCTATTGGTGATCACTAACTAGCAGTGTTGCTAAACGGCTAACCTTTTCTGATGGGAATGGTGGTGACGCTTGTCAGTCCTTTTTTCAGTTATTAGAACCTTGGTTTTAGTTAAATCCTGGATGGTGATATTGAGTTGTGGATGATATGGTGAATCTTGCAAATTGGTATATTGATTACTTCAATGGGATTTATTTGGAACTGGAAAGAATAAATCTTCACTGGTTTAACTCCATTAGTCATATACAAGGAAATATGTCTCTTAAGTATAGATGTTTAGTGGACCTAGATTACCTGTGTAAATCTTGGTATGAAATCAATTAATTAATTTTGATAGTCAAGCACAATTGAGATACAATGACCGTAATGTTCCTATAACAATCTCCGACTAGAGTGGTCTTCTTTTTTCTGTTAGCCACAGAAATTTACAAATCATGCTGTATTTATATGCAAATTGCAGGTCAAAATCCACATTTTATGGTAGGCTTCGTTAATAACTGAGAAAATACACGGAAATCGTCAATATGAAAACAAAAACTAGCAAAAGTCCGCGCCATAAGTTGGATGAAGAATCCCATAGGGGAAAACTTACTGCTACATGGGGAGAGAGTAATATTATTGAGATCTTGAGAATAGTATAATTCTATATCTGGCAACAGATGTCAAAAGGTGGTTACCATCAGCTACCAAAGGGAATGGCAACATTAAAGAAAATCTGATGAATTTAAAGGGACTGTTAAATGGGTGTCGGTGAATTGGGTGAGCGAATTAGTAAAGAGGTGAAGGGGAAAGGAGGGTAGAGAAGATGAATGGTTGGTAGGAATAACCTTAGGGGTTTTAGGCGTAAAGAATAGGGCATAGGGTGTTGGCCATTGGGATACAAAAGTACGGTTTGATGCCTTGTAGTGGACTTGATAATATAGTATTTTGGCTGTCATAACTACTCAAAAGTTGCCTTTTGGCAATTTCTGCTCAATACATTGTCTTGTACTCTTGTGCTGTTAAACTGGGGTAGGGGGTTGAAGACTTGCAGGTGTCTTGTTAGTCTAATAGATGAATCATTGGTGTATTAGCAATTGATGGTTGAAGATCGATGAATACACCAGAAGGTTAAGGTTATTTTTTTTTGATAGAGAGAATCCTTGTATAAATCAGCAACTACCAGAAATTACAAGAACGGAGGACAAATTGTCCTTGTAACAGCAAAAAATAGATTGCAAATAGCCCAATTTCGTTGAATTCCCTCACTAGCTTCTGAATCTTTTCGCTACCTTAACCCGCGAAGAAGCTACTGTTGGGTTTCGTTTCCGTAAGTCACAACGACAACTTTTGGATAGAAGTTACGAACCTTTGCTTAATTCCCAATGTAGTGCCTCCTCGAGTATCTAAATCAGATCACTGTTTTTTATAAGACTGCTTGATGCTGTTGTCTCCCACTTGAGTGTCACCTGATAGTCTCACCCCTTCAAACCACTTTCTTTGATGTCCAAACTGGATGTTCTCTTGAGTTTCAGTTATCAGTGGGGTAGTTATTCAAGTAGTGAACTACAGTGAAGTGCTTGTTTCAAGTTCTGAAGAATACTGTTTTCAATCACAACATCTCCCTCATAGAAAAACGCGCAAGTAACTAGTGTTTCACTTTAACTTATACATCTACACAAATACCTTAAACCTCAGCAGTTTAATAATTATGGAACTTGTAAGGCATAAAACCATTCCAAGTATTCCATGTACAAAGTTTCTTGATCTCATCATATCTGCACAAGAGATATTCAAATGTTCAATATTCATCCAACTGATCCAAGAAAACATCAATTTTCATTCTCCTTGTATTTTGAGAGATTAATCCAAAACATAGCCTCGATCCAAATTCTTAAAATATGTCGTGAATTAAATTACAATCCACATTTTGTCTCATGTACAACTACTGTACAAGCACTTCACCCTTCATTCGATGTACAGTTTTTTAATCTTTCGTTGGACCTAATGAGAGCTAAAGCAGAAAGCATTCATTCAAATCTAACTCACAACACCCTCCTTTGGAACTAATTACAGTCTTAACAATATGTTGACCTTTCTTTCTCAAAAGAGCCATTTTTTAATATAAAGCAGAAAGCGTTCCTTCTAATCCAACGGGCAACACCCTCCTTTGGACCTTATTAGATTCTTCGAAACTAGGTTTCTTGGGTTTATTTTGGATCCCTTATCACTAGGATTGTACCAACACCCAACTCAGTCTCAGATATGGGGCAGATTGGTCCTCTCTCATGGATAGAGCATTCGAGCAACACCTTGTTGGTCTCACATTGCTTGCACACCTATTAAGTGTATTATGGATCCTCCAAATTGATGGTGCTCACAACCTGCACACATTCAAACCATGCTAAGGTTTATACGTAAATATTTTTAGGATAAGTGAGAATTGAACTCCCGCGAATGTGAAATTACATTCAATTTCATTAAGTGAGCCTTGATTTTAAATGCTTCTGACGTAATGAATCTTCCAAGTTTAAATCCCTTGGCTTTAAGGATTTTCTAGCAATGTTTTGTTTTGTGTTCATAATAAATACTACTTCTTCTATTGACATCATGTTTACTATTTTTCTACCTCTGTGTCTCACTTCCACTTTATAGTTTACACAACTAGCAATATTGTGAGGAATGTTTTACTCTACCAATCTTAGATAAACAGCCTTTCTATTTGTTGTAGATAAAGGTGGACGCCTCTTGGGCTCCTTTACTGTGGCCTGTGGGAACTACAATGCGTATCGTTGTTGTTTAGGAATATAATGAGAAATGGCATACTTGAAGTATGGGGTTGGAGAGAGATATAAAAGCACAGTTTACTTGAAAAGGTTTTTTGGAACTAATTTATGACTACTGATAAAGAGTTAAAGACAAGTGTGTGAATCATATGGGACTTGGGTAGCAGTTAAATAAATGGCGCACTTGGGGGTGAGAAGAACCTAACAAGTTGATTGAATAGTTTCTTTATATTCTGAGTTCTGACTACAATTTCACATTACAGATTGCACCTTTTGACCCAACCAAGAAGAAGAAAAAGAAGAAGGTTGTCATTCAGCATCATTTGGTTGATTCTTTGCATAACTCAATGGGGAGAGAAGGTATGTTACTATGTATGTAAAAGCTTCCACAAGAATAGTCTCTTTTCCTGATTATCCATCACATTTTTTTTTCTTTGATGGGAGATTATCCGTCACATATGTTTGCTTAGTTTGGCTTATTTGATTTTCAAGTCTCTAGGCAATTTGCTGTTAGTAATATTCTGTTTGAATGGTATTTGTCTTTCTTTTAGTGAATGAAAGTGGAAGAAATGCGTTTCTTGGTTCAACAAAGAAGAAAATATCAGTAAGTTAAGGAATTCTATATAAACAAATCTGGCTGCAATTACACTTGGCTGGTTAATTAAGAAATTGTCAATTGTCAATTGTTGCAGGTAGGAACCAGTAAATTGCTTGATTACGATTCTGATGCTGCTGGAGACATGTATGGTAAACTTAGCCTTCCTGCACCAGTATTTCACTTAAAAGTGTCTCGGAGGATCTCAGATTTAGTTTACTTTGAGATTGATTGGTGGAAAAATAGCTACTCATGGTTTAACCTTGAGTTAGTAGTGAACAGCGTTTCCTAAAATAGTATATGCGCTTGATCCTGAGGCTAGAGATTGTCTCTAGTTCTTGGCAGGCAGATTGCTGACTGTAAGGTTCCAATTGTACAAAGTTTTTTAATGTTCATTTGCATCCCCCACCACTCATCATAAGAAAGGTAATTTTTGTTTTATAAACTGCAGATAGTGGTGAGGCAGATGAGGAAGAAGATGCACTTGTTCAACAATCTAGGTACCCTTTGGAAAGAAGTGAACGTGTTTACGAGTATAAAGAGGTACCTCTTCTGGTACTTTTGTGCAGGAATTTATCTGTGTGGTTTCATTGAATTTTGTTGGAAGAGCTTTTAATTATCAGATATAGGCTTTAGGTGAAGTAATTAGTTGATTTGTGGACTATTGGTCCTCTTGGATGTTGAGGTAGATCAAGAATTTCAGCTTTGTTGCAAAGTCACTAGTGTTGATAAATATCAAATATGTATATCAAGGGTGCAATCATTTGAGTGCCCATTTAACTGGTTTACTCCGTATTACATTACAATTGAGATTTTGGCAAGATTGTAGTAGCTCAAAAACTCGGTAAACAACAAGCAATATGCCAATGGGGCTTCCTCCTAGAACATTAGCACATTATTTTATACTTCTATTCATCAAATAAGCTGGTGTGCCTGTATTGCTGTTTCACAGGCAAGCTGGCATGTCTACATTGTGTATTTTCTCAGTTTTGGATCCATTTGTCTAAGTACTTTCTTGCCGCAATTTCAACTATGTTTTACTTCTTTTTTCTGATGAAATCATTCAAATTAACAATGTTTTACTTGGTGAGGTATAACCGAATAACTGTTTAGTTTGCCTTTTGCTGCTCAAAAAATCCTTTTCTTGCCACTGCTTAATAAACTTTATTCACAATCTTGGTGGTTAATAATTTGTTTGCTGAATGTGCAGCTTCTACAAAGAGTGTTTAGTCTTCTGCTTGAAAATAATCCTCAGCGTGCTGAAGATAAGCGAAGATCAGTTTTGAGGCCACCTCAAATTCTCCCAGAAGGTACCACACGGACAGTCTTGGTGAATATCATGGATCTATGTAAAACGTAAGGTGCTTATTTTGATTGAATTTTGTGAATGAAGTTTATACTTATATTGCCACGAATTTCGACCCACCGGTAATTTCAATTAAATAACTTTTTGTCTTCTTTCCTATTTCCTGCTAAATTGTAGGAAGTATTGTTTGGCACCTCCCCTGCCCAAGAAACTCATATTTCCCTGATCTTGGTCTTGACACTGTCAATTTTATCATGCTATTTTCAGTTGGTATTTATCTGTTCCTGTAAAGTTACACATATTGTGAAGAAAGGGTGTTTATTTGGAAAAAAAATTCGTGATTTTTCAGGATGCATAGGCAGCCAGAGCAACTGATAAATTTTCTGCTAATCGGACTGGGCACTAGTGGAACATTAGATGACGAGAACAAATTGATACTTAGGGGAAGATTTGCTCCTAAAAGTTTAGAGAATTTATTGCAAGAATATATCAGTGAGTGCCCATCTTCTATGCACAAAATTGGTTATAATTGATTAATTGGCAATAAAATAGATCTATGGATTCATGTGTTTGCTTCTTGTTTACAGATGAAAATGTCCTTTGTAATATTTGTAGAACTCCAGACACAATTCTTTCAAAAGAAAACAACATCGTCCTCCTCCAGTGTGAGCTGGTAAGATTATTTTCATTAAAATAATACGAAGTAGTATTTTTTGTTGGTTGTTGCTGTATAGCTGGTTTGACCATCTGAACATGAGGGGGTAATTTCTCTTCACTGTTTTGATGCTATAATTGTTTGTTTATTGACAGTGTGGTTCTGAACGACCTGTGGCTCCCATTGGAGCTGTTTATGGTACTCGTATAGCGCGTAGGAAGACTGGGACATAAACTGCAGTTATTATTTTCTGCCTTTTGTGACAGTTACAACTTACAACACAAGATAGGACTACTTTTTCTGTTCACCTGAAGCTTCGTCTCAACAGTCATCCCCCTTGAAGTTGGATCACACAGGTTTGGGATTAAGAAGTCTTAAGCATATTTATCCAGCAAGGCCTCGACATGAGCACCTTTAACAGCAATCCATGGCCGATAAGCAACATATATACTTCAGTTTTCTTGCCAGTTCCAATACAGAGTCCACAACGCATTCCAGAGGCTATTTTGCTTCTATTTAATGTTTTTTTTTTGCTCATTTGGATTACTTTAAATGAACATTAAAATAATACACACCTTGTTCGACACTCGTCTGGAATAATACCAAATGCACACCTTGTTCTAGGTGCGCTTGGTGCATAATAAGTAGAAAAAATTAATTTAAATAATCCAATTTTTTGGCAATTTTTCGTTAATAATTTAACCATTTGATTATTATCTGATTATCTAACCTTTAAACCCCATTGACTTTTGTTGTACCCAAATGACAGTCTACCAGCTATAGGTCACCTCTTATTTTATTGAAAAAAAAAAACTAAAAAACTTTTAGAAATACAGTATAATTTCTAAAAAATTTAAAAATTGAAAAAATGATAAATTAGAGGAGAAACCTTAGGGTCTTTGATGTGGACATTCTTACGGAGCTGAGAGGCGATAGTGGCGACATCGTTGAGATTGTAGATATCCATGACTTTAGGAAGTGATCTGCGGGCAAATTTGAAGAAATCGAATACTCGTTTTCTAGTTTCTTCTAGATTTGCTGAGTTTGGGGTACCTTTGCTCTAGATATGTGTTTTTGGTTGACTAATGGATGCCATTATGGTGGATGAAGGAGGGAGAACAGGGGGAGAGAGAGAAGCAGTTGAAGGATGGCGTTTTTTCTGAACTGTTGAATGGGTTGATCAGGGATAGGTAATGGTGCTCAAAGAGAAAATAAGGGTATAATGATAAACTCATGCTAACGGCGACTTAACGTCTGTTAATTATGAGGGCATTTAATGGTATTATACGGATTATGAAGGACATTTTATATATCATCCAAACTTGATGGGCGTTTGATGAATTGTACCAAAACTCAAGGTTATTTAATGAAAAATCCGAAAAAACTAATCCGTATTAGATTAGTTTTGATTCTACAGTAGCTAAAACGAACTCGGTTTTTAGTCTAGCTTGAATCAAATTAAATTCCGACCCGATTCGAGGGGGAAACAAAGGATTTAAAAAAATCAAAATTTACGCCGTCTGTGGGGATCGAACCCACGACCACGTGGTTAAAAGCCACGCGCTCTACCACTGAGCTAAGAAGGCTTGTACATTTATTGATTACTCTGTAACATATATATAAAATATGATGTGGTTTATCCTAGCCAGTCATTTTATTGATACTCCGTATGTAATTATGTTCACTACTCCGTATTTGAGAAGTTGATATTTCTTTTTCATACCTTAATCATTTTAATAACCAAACAAAATAAAGTTAAAACTCTCAAGTTTTCATAATTTACTCATATTGTTTCTCATTAAACCGCTTTTTACCAAACTCATTGTTACTATTAGCTACCTAGCGACTAGCTTTAGAGTTTAGACTATGGTTAGGCATTGTGTTAAAGAAAGAAGCTTGAAGAGCAAGCACAGTGTAATTGGGGTAATTCCTACCTTTTTCAATTGGTTATTACTACGTAAATTTTAGCACTATTTCATGTTAGCAAGCATTACTTAAATTTGCAAATTTTAAAGAGTGAATTGTAAGGTCCTCATAAATGAGTTGAATAGTATGTACTACACTTTCACTTTGAAGCAAAGGACTTTAATTTTCCAACAAATTGAATGCAATTAGTATGTCTATATGTCACAATCTAAGTACTAGATAGGCTCTGCCTTTTGGCCTTTCATCCCAAGTGACTTAGACTTGGTACCTTAACATGTTTGTAGTGTTTATCACTTGAAACTTGAAAGTAACTATCATAACTTATTTTGAATTGTATGTTGGTATGTTTATCCCATGTATTTTCGTGTTTTTTTTTTTGTTTTGTTTTGTTATTTGGGTGTATAGTCAATGACCCAACTAGATCTCATCTTTCACAAATCTTTGAGGATAAAGTAATACGTTCCCTGCCCCCAAATGGACCTTGGTGGAACTTGACGTTGCAACCTCAAGATCATATAACCAAACACTTATTACTAGCCCAAAGAAACCTTGGTTTTGGCCAGCAACAACAAAAAAAAAATGGATTAATTTTTTTTACAACTTGGCTAATTTTTCTTGTCATTTATTTTTATGACTTATACATATGTTACTTTGTTGATTTTCTTGTGCATTGAATGACCAACTTGATAAGAAATCTTAAAAAAGTTGAATTTGAAAATGGAAAAGTATATTTGGTACTTTATTTTAGATGAAAAAAGAGACAAAAGAAACATGTAATACACATATTATTCCTTTTCTTTTACTCCATATTAATTGAGCAAAAAAAAAGAGGGAAAATGAAATATTACAAGTACATTAAGTGTACGTATAGGAACGCGATAGTAAGTGATGAAATGCTGAATATTCTAAGCAGGAAAACTAACAAATTGCCTAGTTTTCCCACACCAAGTTTAGTAATAGTGTGCAAATACAATGGATGGAAGCAGAAGTTACCAATTAGGCAATTAGCAATAAGTAAAGTTTGTGTTTGCAGAATCTAGTAAGTGTGATGCAAGCACAACCAAACACTTGAACAGAAAATTAAGAAATCTTTACAGACTTTGCTTCAAAGAGTAATGCAATCTTCCTCCCTTTTCCCTCAAGAGTAAAAAAAATTAAATAAATATAGATGCCACTTTTATGCAACATGGCTTGGTGTGACAATATGGCAAGCCTCACAAAAATTAATTGCCTCACTATCTTTTTACTGATGCCGTTTTTCTTGCTGCATGGAATCACTGCAGATAATGAGTGTGGAATTGCTCCTGCTAATGGGATTGATGCAGGGTAAACAACTACTATAAAAGATCTCTGTAACAAATTTTCTTTTAGTTTTGTTTGTACTTAAATGTTTAAAACAGCTTCTAACACTGGGTATTACCATAATATGTGACTAGGGTGTCTGAATTGGACGATGATGCATGGACAATGGTGGAGAAGAAAGGGAACCAGTTCATTGTGAATGGTAAACCTTTCTACTTCAATGGGTTCAACACCTACTGGCTTATGGTCTTTGCTGCAGATCAGTCAACCCGCGGGAAGGTAACTGAGGTCTTTCAGCAGGCATCTTCTGTTGGTTTATCAGTTTGCAGGACATGGGCTTTTAACGATGGTCAATATCGAGCTCTTCAGAAGTCCCCTTCTGTCTATGATGAAGATGTTTTCAAGGTCCTTTTCACCTTTGATTCTGTTACAAGTTAAAAATGCTGTAGTAGAATGTAGATAATAACAAATCCATGTCTGTTACAGGGCTTGGATTTTGTTGTGAGTGAAGCAAAGAAGTACAATATCAGGCTGATTTTATCCTTGGTAAACAACTGGAATGACTATGGTGGAAAACCACAATATGCTAAATGGGGAAAAGAAGCCGGCTTGAATTTGGGCGATGATGATGACTTCTTCTCTGATGCTACTCTCAAGACCTACTACAAGAATCATACCAAGGTTAGCTCTTTATAACTCCTATAGCCTGCAAAGTTCTCTTCTAATATCTGGTATTCTGATATCATGGTTTTCTTATATGACTGTAGATGGTTCTAAACAGAGTCAATACCTTTACCAATGTCACATATAAAGATGATCCAACCATTTTCGCTTGGGAGCTGATGAATGAGCCTCGCTGCACCTCTGATCCTTCTGGCGATAAACTACAGGTTTGCTTAATTCACCAATTCCTTGTGTCCTGTACCTTTTCAGACCGAGTGGATGTTAATTAAGTCATTTCCCATGTTTTCATAGGCTTGGATACAAGAAATGGCTGCCTACGTGAAAAGCATTGATCCAAAACACTTGCTTGAGATAGGGTTGGAAGGATTTTATGGTACCTCAACTCCTGACAGGGCTCAGGTTAATCCAAATACATACGCCACACAAGTGGGAACTGACTTTGTTAGGAACCATCAGGTTTTAGGTGTTGATTTTGCTTCTGTTCATATTTATGCAGATTCTTGGTAAGTAACATTGTTATTTTCCCCATCTTAAAACAAACTAGTTTATTTGATATTGTGCTGATGGAAACAAATTTCCAAACATAGGATATCACCATCAATATCTGATGCACATCTCCAGTTCTATCAGTCATGGTTACAAGCCCACATAGAAGATGCTGAGAAGACACTTGGGATGCCTGTTGTATTTTCTGAATTTGGTGTATCTGCCAAAGATCCTGGGTACAACTCTTCTTTTAGGGACACAATTTATAATACGGTGTATAAAGCTTTGCTAATTTCAGCCAAAAAAGGTGGAAGTGGAGCTGGAAGCCTTCTTTGGCAGCTCTTCCCTGAGGGCACCGAGTACATGAATGACGGATATGCTGTTGTTCTGACTGAATCCCAATCTTTAACAGACATGATTTCTCTTAATTCTGCAAGGCTTGAACTTATAAGTGCGGCATGTGGTTGGAACTGTCGTTGGGGTTGCAAGAAGAGGCTGCTTGGTCTGGATCAGGCACTTCTCTGACCTTGTTGTCTAAGGTTGGGGCAACTTGGTTAGGAGATTGAAATTATCAATGTTGATTTTACTTCTTGTAAGGCTCATGTGTGTATACTGCTTAACGTGTGATTTTGTCATAGTTTCCTAACTAAACATTAATAACACCAGTTAACTTGTGATTTTGTCATAATTTCCTAAACTCATACAAGCATATCATTTAAGAAATGCTATATTTAAGGCTTATACTTGGCCCTTAGGACTGCGTACATCAAACAACAACAACAACAACAACAACAACAAAGCCTTAGTCCCAAAATGTTTTGGGAGGACTGCGTACATCAAAACCGTATTAAAATCAGTAGAACATTATCGGTCAATAAAAATTAGCAGGTTAACACAATTAGAGACTAAACATTAAGTAAATGATATTGGTAGGTTGACACAAGAAGAGACAATAAACATTAGGTACATGATCATCTAATAGTCAAAATTTAGCAAGGAAAAGACTTGCTTGAGTACATATACATACATACAGAGCTCATTTGATTTTCCTTGAGAATCAAAAACTATATGATGATTATGCCCAAAGAGGGAAAGAGAAAATCATTTCTACTTAAATGAGGCTTTGTAGAATTACACCAATGCACACTCCTACCTCAAAGCTATGCATTTATCTTGTTGTATTTACTTGTTTATGTCGGACAATCGATCATCCATATGCACGATCACCCAACCTATCTTCAACTGCCTTGTTTGTAAACACATGAAAGATATAACAAGTTATTTAATGTTCTCCAAAACTGAAGACCAGAAAACAGACTCAGGAAGGGTTATCTGTCAAACGAGTGTAGGTAAACTCTCAACAAAAACTCTATTGGTTATTTGTGCTATTTATATTGGAATACCTTGAAATGAAATAGGTAGGATGATATTGCTGATGATGGTACTTACAAAAATGAGAGGAGCTTTGAGAAAACTGAAGGATTACTATCTGGTGAAGCTCAGTTTAGAGAGAACTGCAGCTGCTTGATCACCACCAAGCAAGAAATAAGGATGTCTAAGAGCAGCAGAAGCTGATAAACGACCTCTTCTAAGGGACCCACCCTCTGAGATGAGCCTCGTCACAAGATCCCACCCTCTTCCCTTATCCATGTCTAAAATCCTCAGGTCAGGCCTTGTCCGAGTGCGTTCCCTCCACCGGTTTAAATCATATCCTTGAGACCTTAATTCCAAGTTGAAATTTTTCAAGCTTGCTGTGGACCTCAGACTTGGTACAGACATTTGAAGTAGAACTATCCCAGCTGAATACATGTCAAATAGATCAGGGCTATTGAACTGCAAACCCCATGCGGTAGATATTAGCATTATCATATAGCAAGTATAATAATAAAAGCTCAGGGGAAGAATTTTGACAACTATGGCAAATGGAAACAAGTAGGATAAAAGGCAATCTTAGAACCATCACTCTGTTCGAGCATTTTAGGATTCTTTATGTTCTATCTGAATGTATTAGCCCTTATCTGAACTTATTAACCCTCATCTAACTAGTTAATTGTGAATTGAACTAGGGTAGCCCATATCTGAATTTTGGATCTGGTCTGATAGTTCTTTTAACTTTTCATAAGGTGAAAAGAACAATGCCCGGTGTCTCTAGGCTCCCAGAAAGAAAACCGACATACCTTTGTTTGTATTGAAGAGATATGATTACTGTAATTACTTACTCGTAGTAACTAAAAGAGCCACTGCAGAAACATGGAACCATCCTAATTTCAGCATCTAATTATGAGATTTTAGAATCTATATCAGAAATGACGAAAATTCTCCACAGCCACAGGTTTTGTCAACCAAGTGTCAGTTCTACACCAAAAACTTAGCAATTAAGTTTATCTTGCAAATTTCAAGTACCTGCCATAGGAAAGGAGAGAGTAATGCAGCAATAGGCTCTGGAGGCGGCCTTGGGGTTTCCTCTGGGAGTACATACAGTTCAGGAGGGCAGTAGTCAGGGTCCAGCAAACCACGATCTGGAACATAGTTCTTCCCTATTCGAAGATCAGCTGCAGCCCCAAAATCTATTAGCTTGATCTGTCCTTTCTTGGTCACCACTAAGTTTGCTGGTTTAACATCCCGATGAACAATACCAGTGTCATGTATTTTCTTTAAAGAAGTGATTATCTGTCTCATTATTTGCTTGATGATCAATGCATTGCGCTCAAGAGAGTCCACACCTTCCAACACCCGACCAAACATGATGTTCTCTAAATTTAAAGGAAAGCTACGGTCTTTCATGTAATCCGCAAGGTCTTGATCTCCCTGGTCACAAAGTATTGTTATCTAATTAGCAAAAGTTTGCAAATAAAGCTTTTTTCGGTTGCCAGGGAATACCTCAAATTTCCAAACAAGACACTTTCCACCTTTTGTATACTGTGAATTTGTTTTGTCAGATATAAAGCTTCCAAGAAATTCTGCACAGCTATCTGGAGCAGCTCTTGATAGCCTGTAATTAAACCACTCCTCAAAATCACCGCATTCTTTAGCTCCTTCAACTCCAATCTTTACCTAACAGATGAAAAATGTAAAGAACATAACTCTCTAAAACCTAGTAGACAATACTGATGCTGACAAGAAACAATGGTTTCCGGCTTTCTGCTAAATTGACTGCTGCTAGTTTCCATGTCTTAACTCTTAAAGCGTATAGCTAACCTGTTGAAAAAATGCTAATAAGAAATGGGATATTTTACCTGCTTTAGTATAACCTTTTCCTTGAATCTCTTGTCAGATTCAATCATCTTTGCCATGCTCCTCTTGGGCAGATTTACTTCCACATTTACGCTTTTCGGCACAACCACCCCAGAATAAACCACACCAAAGGAACCCTCACCTATCTTATCAGTAATTAAAAAATCAGACCTCTTTAATCTCCTTCTGCCTATCAAGGTATCAAAACCCAGTTGCAAAGGAGCTAAAATGTATGCATCAATTGCTCCAATAAGCACTCCAGGCCTTGCAGTCAAGTATATCCAAGCCAAACCAGCAAACACCGCGATTCCCCACTTCTCAGACTCCGGCAAAGTATCAGCAATCTTCTGTATTTCTACAAAACCAGAACCAATTATCGGTAGAGAAGCCGCATTATCTGTCACGCCTTCTATTATACTCTCTGGAAATGCATTGCACTTAACATTGATTCTTTTGGGACGGTTAATATAGGAAAAGAAATGGGTTTGGTTGATGGGTTTAGTGGAGGAGAGAGAAAGAGACTTAGAATGAACACTTGCAGCTGGAGAAAGCAGAGCAGAAGCCATAGATTCCCAAAGAGAAGCTTGATGATGTTTGATTTTTGAACTGAGATACACAATAGAATTGTCAGCAGTGGATGAACTTTTGCCACGTGCCAGTCCCACTATTATCCACTGGAAGAATTACATGTGGAGACAGATAAAACAGCAAATTCCGCAAAAGTTGATGGCATCTTCTGATAAGGACCATTATAATTTATAACCTTGACCCCAGGGATACAAACTACCAAGGGTCCTTAAAAGGAGATTACAGGTCTTGTTCCTGTTGGTCTCTGTCGATTTTCTTCTTGTTAATCCATGGTTTAAGGTCTTAAAACAAAGAAAAACAACCTAATACTAAACAGAGGTAATATATAATAATAATTGCACAACCTTGTATTAGGTTTCCACAGAATTTCAGAATGGGAAAGTTAGAATTGTTTCGGATACAAGTACACAAAGTGGAGAATACATATTGCCCAAAGGGCTTAAATTGATGCATCGGGCGGGAGATATAGACTTTCATAACACTAGGAAGCTGGGGATCAAACACGCTCATTCAGGGGACTCATCTTCTGAAGAAAACTCGAAGCTGGTCTTACATATGTGAAATCCTTGAAGAGGAGATTCCCATTGCCATTGGGACTGGCAGCAGGAGAAATAACAACAGGCATGTCGGTCCAGCGCTTATCAAAGTTGACAGTGCATAGCTTTCCGGCAACTTCTGGGCGGAAGCTTGGTTGAACTTGCCTTGCTTCTAGTTTCTTCCAAACAATTGGCTTAAACCACTTATGGAGCTTTATTTCCTCGCTTGCCGTTGCTCCACTACCCAGACGCCTGCTTGGCTCTTTTTGTAACAGCTGTAAAACAAGGAAAATCAGCCTACAACTAACTCAAACAGGAAAGAGGAAAGGAAAATCAGCCTCCAAATTAAACACAAAATTAAAACACAACAAAGATAATTACCCCTTTCAGCAGAGAATGCGCTTCACTAGTTAAGAAAGCTGGTAGCTTGATCTTATCTTTTATGATCTTTTTCTGGATCTTGTCCCTGTTACCACCAAAGAAAGGAGGCTGCACAACCGACAATATATCATCTATAAGATGTAGGTAAAAGATTTCACACTTGGGGCTTAAGGATTAAACACGCAATTTGAATACGTAAAACTAAATGCATAAAGATGCTAACAGCAGTATAACTAGAGCAACTGCTACTATCTCCTTTGTAATACCGGAATGCAACCCATTTCATATAATTTTAATACAAGTACAAAGATTCCAGTATCCATTTTGGTTTCTGAGCAATCAACCTGAGGAAGCATATATTCTCCGCAAATGGTTTAAGGTCATGAAATTAAAGGTCGGCAGCAGTAGTCTGCCTTCATAATTCCCCCTCCCTCTTCCTCCCCTGCCAAATCTAATCATAAACTGTCACAACATATGAATAATCCATTCAAAGAGATATTCTAAACTTCCAAGGGTTCTAACTATCATGAGTTGGATACTCAACTGTTTCTTTTTAACAAGCAAAGAGCTTCATAGATGTGGATGATTTTGAAATTTTAAGTTTCATATGTGTATCTGCTTCACTAAATGCAAGAAGAAAATCCACAGCTATGAAATTATAGATTCTTAGGTCTTCACAGCCATATACCTGCCCAGTAAGCATCTCAAATATCAAGACACCTACACTCCACCAGTCCGCAGCCTTGTCGTGGCCCTTTGCCAGAACAATTTCAGGTGCCATATATTCCACTGTCCCACACAAAGAGTTTGACCTCCCATTCTCTTCCAGTTCTTTAGCAAGACCAAAATCAGTTAACATAACCTACAACATACAGATAGTAAGACCAAAACAAAAAATCAAAAAAACTTGAAGAATAGCAACTGTGTTTTAAGAAAAGGAAGCTGTAAGAGGAAATATACATGGCCCTCTGCATCAAGTAGGATATTTTCGGGCTTCAGATCCCTGTGCATTATACCATTCGCGTGGAGGTGAGACACTGCAGAAACGATTTCCGCAGCATATATACGAGCCAGATCTTCCCTGAAAGCATAATGAATGTTTATTTGGATTTCCAAAGAGCATCGATAACTATCAAGCGGCGGGAATTAAAATAGGTATTCACCTGAAAAGACCGTGTTTTTCAAGCTGAAAGAACAGGTGACCCCCATTTATGAAATCCAGCACAAGGTACAATCTGTATTTGGTCTGCAGGCAAGCAAAAGAAAGGCTAAGTAGAAGTAAACAAAAACTGAATCTACAGTCAATGCTACATCAGATAACATTTTAAAACGTACATTATCCTAAAGAAGCACTCCTAAAACTTCCGTTGGATGGATGATGGAGAATATATAAAGACAAAAAAGCATTGTACATAGAACATAATAGAATTGGGAATTACTTGAAATGAGTATCTGAGCTGGACAATGAAAGGATGACCAATCTTTGTCAAAATATCCCTCTCTGCTTTCATATACTCACCATGGTTCTTCTCCATTATCTTATCCTTTCGCATGACCTTCATTGCATATATTTCAGAAGTACCCTTCTTGAGTACCTGGTATACCTTACCAAATGCACCTTGCCCGACCACTTTCATTATCTCAAAATCTTCAAGGCCTACTTTTTGGTCCTTTGTCAAAAGATCATCATTCAGGGAATCAAAAGGCTTTACATCGTCATCCGTTAAAATTTCTGAAGTTTCTTCAGTAGTTGCCCCATTAACACACTCCACTAAGACATCTGCTTCCTCTGTCTCTCGAAGACAGAGCTTACTGAGCTTCAACGAATGACTAACACAAGCAGAAGGGCCAACTAGAGAATGTGATCGCCTGTACACAACAACTGGGTCATCATAAACAAGTTCGCTCAAATCAGCACCTGCAGTTTCCAAAATCCCTTCATTTACTTCGACTGGAAACTGCCCTGGTAGAGGACCAAAAACATCAGAAAAATCAAACTCATCATCATCTGCAGGAACAGCATTTGGAGGGTTATCAGGACGCAGCAAATGGCTTTGAAAGGATTTGCAACTCTCACTCAAAACAGAGAACTGAGAATACACCATGCTGTTAACTTGTCAAGTTACAAGACAATGATAGTGATGCAGATGTCCGAGTTTACGCACAGCTAAGGAACAAAAGACAAGAGGCGTAATGCTGATGGACTCCTATCAATGGCCTGGACTAGCAGGAAGTCCACGTAAACAATAAGATTTCCCAAAAATTTAGGCAGTAGGCAAACTAAAATCCAGAGAAAGAAACTGTTCTTGTTTCCCGGAATGCAGGAAACCACGGATGTCACAGATGTTGTCGAATTCATGAAGAACAGGGTACCAAGTCTGCGAAAACAATTCAGATAATAAGTGAGAGGAAAGAACTCTCGGAAATATCAGGGCGTGCCAACAGTAACGAACTATAACAAAAATGAACACTAGCATGCAACACTTATAGACATACCATGGTTCACTTACAGTAACATATAGCACATAAAAAGCTACAGATTTCAACAAGGTAAAATGGAATGGCATGGTTTATAACTTTCATAGCATAGAAAAAGCTACAGATTTCAACAGTATATCTGAAATCAGCCACTCATAAAATTTTACCCCTAAAAACGAATTAAACCAACTAATAAAAAGCTTGAAAGAGTTTCATTTGCAATTTATACGTATTCAGTCACCGATATACAATCAAACTTCACTCTTTTTTTTTGTTTGTTTTTTTTTGTTGCACCAATCAATGTATGCTCTAACAAATTAGAGCTCCAAACATACCACCCCGAATTTAAACCCCGATTCACCAGTCCTAAAACTGCATTAAGGATTAAAACTAAGCAATTACGAAACCCGGAAACAGATCTACGGCACCTCAAGGAGCAGTTCATCAAATCCAGATTAAACCCAACTCAGATTCTTTCACCAAATTATCATTATTCAATAATGATTGGACATCAATTCAAACAGATCTTTTCTCAATTACAGTTTAAAAAAAGAAAAATAAACATAAACACGAGCATGTGAAGAAAACATACCTAAAATAAGAACCCAGAAAAAACAAACCTTTAAATGCAAGTTGTAATTAACAAAAAGAAGAAGAATTTACTGTTAATTCTTAACAATAAAAGATGAGAGGATCACCTGAGAAGGAGGAGGGCGCTGCAAAGAGAGAGAGTCGGAAAAGCAATGAAGCAAGAGATGTGGCGTATCCTCCAAAGTTCGTTTCCCGTCAATTCGCCTTTATATTCCTTTGAAAATTAATCGAAAATTAATTAATCGTTTGTTAAATAATACTCCCTCCGTCCCGGAATACTCGACCCGGTTTGACCGGCACAGAGTTTAAGGGACTTGAATTGACTTATTTAATTTAATAGGTAGTAGTTGATAGTGGGGTATTATTTTAATGTAGTTAGTGGGAAATGTGTAAAGGGGTGGGGTTGGGGGAGAGTAGGGGTTGAATTTTTAATTATTTTTTGTATGGAGTAGGGGGTAAGTGGGTTAATAGGGGTGGAGTGAGATATAATATAATATTGTTAGAATATTTCCATTTTTAGAAACAGGTCAAGTATTAAGGGACGGCCCGATAAGGAAAACAGGTCAAGTATTCCGGGACGGAGGGAGTACGCTTTTGTACTTTTGACACGTGAAATTGAATGATATTCCAATGAGCAATGGGAGGGACTAGTGGCTTTTGGGCTTGTGGGGATGATCCCTTAAAAATAAAGAATATGCTTTAATGACCTCTACTCCGTATTTATTTAGGTACGCCATATTAGAATATCCTTTCTTATTGGTTCAAAGTTCAAACATTACTATCCCATGCATTTTTATTTTCTTTATAAAGAATACAAAATATTGGAGTATGCTCCACCCTCCAACTTTTTGTGTGGTGAATAATTTTTATACTTCGTTTTTTTTTATTAGGTATCAATCTCTTCACCTAAGTTTCTCTTATTTTATCTTACTAGGTATTGAGTCGCGGAACTCGACCTTATATTACACGGTCTTTGGAGATTATATAAAAGTGAATGTGGAATGAATCTACACGTACATGTCGTTAATTGCTATGTACTGCAACTGATATGTACCGCTATACACTACTTAAATTAATTAATTAAATGATTATTAAACTAAATGTATAAAATTGGTTAATCTACAAATCTTTTCAAAGTGGAGGATTTGCGATAAGAAAAGAAAAGAATTAAAATGAATGATAATGATTAAAGATGGAGAAAGAGGATTTGGCACGGGAAAGAGGTGAGAGAAAGAAAATTGGACGAAGATGAAAATTTGAGGAGAAAGAACAAAGAGGGCAAATCAGTCACACCACTATTCTTAAGAGAAATCTTATTTTTTTTGAAGAAGGATTCTAAGGTTAAAAATATTAATTTTCATGTTTTGGCTTTTTAAAGGGTAAAGATTAGCCCTGAATTTATCTTATCTTATACTATCTTATCTTATTACCTCTTATCTTATTTTATTGACCCTTATTGGAAGTTATAAAAAGTGTCATTTGAACTAATTTTATCTGGAATTTGAGCCTTATTTTATCTTATCTTATTTGTAACACCCCGACAATTCTCTCTTTTCTAAAATAACTTTTTAATATAATACGTAGAGAATTATCAAGGCGTTATCGCCCGTGTGAAAACGTAACGGCTTATTCAGAATTTTGCAGCCGAAAACATAAAACTAACTTTAGGTTTATAAATAATCGATTACAGGTTTAATCCCAAAAATCAACCAACGAAAATAAAGGAATATAAATAGTACGACAAGTTTAAAGTCCCAATTAACAAAACCCAAATAATATAGCAAGACAAAATCAATACAAGCTCTCTAATCCCGATCCCCATGATGCATCATCTTCAAACCTGTAGATGGACAACGCTTATTGATCCTTAGAGACTGCTCACCAAAGATGGGTCATCACAGGATCAATAAGGCATAGCCATGATCAACACACACAAACAAAGCACGTAATCAGCAAAGTTGAGTACTACATACTGAAACAAAAACAATCCTAACATGATACTAATAAACGAAAACCCTAACATGATTCTAATGAAACATAAGTAAGGGCAAACAAAACATATTAATTTGAATACCACACTTGACTAGACTAGGCTAGACTGGACTAGACTTTTATAACAATAACATTGTTTTAATTGAAATAGTCAATGGACCGAGTTGCTACTAGAAACTTCTTCTTCTTCACTAAGGAAGACGAGGTACGGGCGCGACTCCGTAAACCCCAATGACCTGCGATATCGAGGGACTTTTGAATAAAATAGAACCGGTGATCAATCCGGCCCCAGAAAAAGCCATAGGCTACCCATGACCCCAACTCCTGATTGTCCGTCACTTTAGACGTGCACAGTCTAAAGCTATTGCTACTCAGTTTCACTTTACATGATTTACAAATTAAACTCTGTTATGACTCAACAATCGCATAAGTCATACAATCAACGATTATTCACAACTGTTTTTATCTTGGAATTAAGTATGTGATCACAAGGCATCAAGCATGACTCATTCCAATTAAATCCAACCTTTCCTTTAATACTGATCAACCCCTCTATATGGGTATAAGGTTTCAACTTACTAAACAAGGTCCACGACCCTCATAAAGTAGTGAAAAACTAAAAGGGAACAAAGATCAATCGATCTGAATCAATATATATGTATATATATAAAATAATCTAGAGTTCCCAACCAAACATATTTGAATCAACCATCCACTAACATGTTATAATTCTCATAACGAAATATATATGCTTAACATGTCCATCCAACAATATTAAACATGCACTTTCAACATAACCTAGTTCATCAACAATTTCAACATAACCAAGTTCCTCAATCATTTCAATATGGTTTCAACAAATCACACACATTTCAAGCACACAGGTATGTACGTACCTTGTGTAAACAAACTGATAGGCCACTTTAACGAATTCAAAAGTCGCCTACAAAGAATTCTCCGCCTAAACAACCAACAAATAATCCCAATCAATTTATAATCATTGGCAACCATAACAAAGCATTCTAAATGCATCCTAAACATATTTAGAACCTTTCGCAATATCAAAACTCGGATATTTGATTTCCTAGCATCATAATTATTGAATTAATTATTGAAATTCGTTGAAAACTCTTTGCAAACATCATACTTTAATTTTCAGCAATATAAAATAATTTCAAACGTCCAAAAAGCATAATCAACGTTCTTAAAATCATAAAAATAATAGCTTTAAGGAAAATTTGGTAATATTAATCCAACCTTTGACCGATTTTCTTTTATTAAGCCCACCTACGACATATTTTTTAATAATCCCACCTTTATTACCCAACAACTTTTATTGGGCCCAACAGGTCATAAAACTGTTGTAAGCGGCATTATTTCTCTACATGGCAGTACTCTCTCTCGATATATTCAGTCATCATCATCAATTCATCACCATCTCGTTGACTTTTTCACCGATTACCGGCCACTTAAGCCCAAGAAAAGTCGTCGGGTAGTAAAGGTGGGATTATTAAAAAATATGTCGTAGGTGGGATTAATAAAAGAAAATCGGCCAAAGGTTGGATTAATATTACCAAATTTTCCTAGCTTTAATAATATATAATCATGCTATTATGATTTTAGAATATTAAAACCTTAAAAATCCATGCTTTAATAATTAAATTCCTTATTTCAATTTAATTACATAATCTGAAAATTAAGTTATTAATTAAGCATAATATATAATCTGAAAATATAATTTAAGCATAATAACTTATAATTTACATTCAATAATCATGAATTAAATTAATAAAACTTCATTAAAACTCTAACTTAAACGCAATTAACAAATCTGAAAATGATTACATTAATTTCAACAACATATAATCTGAAATTTCTAAATACATCATCAAAATTTAATAATTTAAATATGAAAACCCTAATTAAATTATTAAAACGTTAATATTACATAATTTAAACATAATTTAAAAACATTAAATTCACTTAGGGTTTTTCAGGGATTAACCAAAAGGAAGGGAGGACGAAGGTGGCCGGCGGTGAGAGGCGCGACTGGAGGCGGCAGAACTTGCTCGGCGGTCGCGAGTGGTGGTGGTGGCTGTGCGACACAAGCACGATTAATGGGGGAGCGAAAATAAAAGAAAGAGAAACAACGAAGAAGAAATAAGGAGGGACAAGAGTCAAGAGGGACTACCGTGAAAAAGGGCAACGTTCAGGCGACGACACGGTGGCTGAAACAAGGCGACGAACGCTGGTTTCGTGGCGGCGCTGTGCGAAAGACAAGCAACACGCACGTAAGGGGAAGAGCAAGAAATCAAATTGTGTGAAGAGAAGAACGAACAAGAAGAGAGATGAAAAAGGAGAACGAAAGAGAGGAGTTACCGGCGGTGCGACTCGCCGGTGACTGGTGGCAGGAGGTCGGTGCGCGCTGGTGGTGGCGACTGACAAAGGGGAGAGAGAAGCAGCAATTTCACGTGAAGGGGAGGAAGGGTTTTGAGGGTTTTCTTTCACGTGAAGTTGAATAAAGGAGAGAGAATTGAGATTCTTGTTTTACGTGAAATTGAATTGAAACATGGATAGGGAATTGTGGGTTATCAATTTGGGCTTTACCGATTTGGGCTAGGATTAGAATTTGTTTTATAATTTGAATTCAACACTGCTTAGGATTGTTTTCTAAATTCAACGAGTTTTCCTAATTCAAGTTCTTTTCAACATAAAATTCTAAAATTATTTTTGATTGCACAAACCGTTAAAATCTTTAGAATATATTTAAATGAAATTAAATATACATTAAATATATAAATATAATAAAGTTCAAAATTCGTTAAATATTTAGAACGTACTTAAAATAAAATAAATATACTTTATATATTTATTACTTAAAATTCATAAATTCTATTTAAATATAAATAATATACGTTAAAATATATTAATAAAATTTATAAATTTATGAGGGATTACATTATTAGACCTGAAATAAGTGAAAATAAGGTGAAGAGAACATAACCTAATATTTTAAAATGTGCATTGACAAACATGTCTAAATAATTGTGTTATAAAAAAAGAATGGAGAAAATATTATTTTTGAAAAAAGATAATTTTAAGAATTGAGACTTTTTTGTTGTGCAAATGAGCCACGAGGGCAAATAAATTACAAATGGGGGCAGGGGGATTCGAACCTGAGACCTATTTTACACGGGACTTCAGTCTTAACCACTAAGACAAGACCTCATTGGTTTAAGAATTGAGACTGTTCAACAATTAAAAATATGATTTTGTGCGGCAAAATATAAGGTATCGAGTATTTGAATACAAATTCTTATAAAAGGTTCTCCGCAATTTAGTACGGGTAAGTGTCAAAGTACATGCCACATCAAGTCATTGTTGTATTTTAAGTGTTTTCCAGGCTAATATGAAGAATAGGAAAGTAGGACTAACGGAACTTGTTGTGCCGTGGTAACCAACTTATGGGTTTAGACCCCTTAGGCAATTTACATAAGTCCCAAGTATGATTAGACATGATTGAATCTAATTAACTTTTAATGGCATTTTTCTAAAAACTAACATATATGGATTTCATAGCTTCACTATAAGTATTTGGGTCTTCTTCTAAGAGAAACAAATAAAAAACAATTTCACTCAAATAATCTACAACAAAGTCTTCAACAAGAAAAACGGTCAAGAAATCTGGTCCAAAGGTATTCTCTACTCTAAGCCTCTTACTCTTCCTAGGTTGGACTTCTTCCACTATAGTGGGAGGAGGAGGAACACTAAGACTTGGCAAAGAAACATCCAAAGGCACATCAACACTTGACTCATGCACATGAGAAGACAAAGAGGATTTCAATGAGAAAGTATGTTCAAAGAAAACTGCATCCCTAGATTCAATAACAGAATGATCAATCAAAAACATGAATCTATATGCGGCGCTATTATGAGCATAACCAACACACAATCAAAAGTTTTAGACCCAATGGTGATTTTCTTAAAATCTGGAAAAACAACCTTGCTAAGCCCCCCCACACTTTCAAAATATCAATGTTAAGACTATAACCCTTCCAAAGTTCATAGGGTGTCTTATCCAACTTCTTATGGGGCACTCTATTGAGTACATAACAAGCGGATAAAACCGCACCCCCCTACATGTTGTTGGATAATCCGGAACTTAGAAGAATGACATTCATAGTCACTTTTAAAGATTTATATTTCATTTCGGGAATACCATTTTGTTGTGGAGTGTGAGGAGAACTTAACTCGTGGATGATTACATTAGTTTCACAAAATTATTTTAAGGACCATTTTCCATATTCACCACCTCTATTGGTTCTAACTCTTTTAATTTTAAGGCCAAGTTGAATTTCATCCTAGGCTTTATACTTTAAAAATGCACTTTTGGCCTCATCCTTAGTTTTCAAAAGATACACCTTGGTAAACCTTGAAAAATCATCAACAAAAGTTATGTAATAATTTTTCACACCTCTACTAGCAGTGCAATTTTTAAAGTCCGCTAAATCCGAGTGAATCAACTCTAACAATTTAGTACTTCTCGTTACCACTTGCTTAAATGGTTTCTTAGTATGTTTGGCCTCAACCTGATCAAAAGGCGGGCGGGGCCGGGCCGGGCCAAGGGCAAAAAAATATGCCCATTGTGTCGGGCCGGGAAGGGCCAAACTTTGGGCCGATTTTTTGTGCCCAAAACCCGCTATTTTGGGCCAAAAATAGCGGGCTTTTCGGTCCACATTTGGGTCGGGCCAAATTTATAACTAAAATTGTTATTTTATGTTGTCCAAAGCCCGCAATTTTTTTAAAAAGTTCGGGTCTGGCCGGGCCCGGGAAACCGGGCCGAAAAGGCTGCCCAAAACCCGGTAAATTTCGGGTCGGGTCGGGTCGGGGCAGCTGGTTGGGCCAGTGTTGATCAGCTCTAGTTTAGAGGCTTTGTCAATTTTATCAAAAGAAATCAAGTTCATGTCTTTTAATTTTTTCATGTATGAAACATTTAAATATCCTAATTGATTGTGTCAAACATCCATAGACTCAACGATATAAGCAAAAGAAGAAGTACTTTCATTACTGTTCAAAACATTCAACACAAACAATCATTCACCAAGGTAACATTTCCCAACAAAGTCTCCATTCTTAGAGATAACAATCATGTCCGCCTCAAAGACAAGTTTTAGGCTGACTTTGTTGAAAAGGGAACCCGAAACAAGATTCCTGCTAAGGGATGGAACATACAAGACATTATTCAAAGACAAAGTTTTTTCCGGAAGTGAGTTTAAGGTGGACCTTTGTAAAACCCTGATATGCATACTTTATAGTGATTTTACCCCATCCCTTAGTACTTTCCTATCTTAAATGAGCTCTTAGGAGCCGCTTTTAATACTAATATGCGTTGTGTAGTGTGTCTTGAGGTTTCAGGTTGTTTGAAGAGAAATTGGCATTTTTAGGCTCGTTTCATGATATTATGGGCCACTACACGATCCTGAGTATATTTAGGATGATCATTGTCAACTCTTAGGAGCCTACGATGCTTATATTTGAGCCCTAAGAGTTAGACTCGGTGATTCACTACAAGAAAAAAGGGCTTTTGTGGTGATTATTTTGGCCTTTAGTAACGAATATATTCGCTACGAAAACATTCCCCATCATTTAGTTATTCGAGGCGGTAGCCACCGTTGCCATAGCCTTTAGTAGCGATTAGTGCCTTCAATGGGGTAGACAAAAACAATCGATACGAAATACTATGTGTAATAGGATCGATTATTGTAGCGATTATAATCGCTATAATTTCCTAATTTCACATACCAAATACATTCGTTCAGTGGCAAAAGAATCGTTGCTATTGGTAGTTATAGTAGCGAATGCAATAGACGCTATTAGATACTTATCGTATCGATTATAATCACTACTATAGGTTATTTATCGTTGCATATTTACGTAATACTATCCATTTCGTAATTGATACATTAATATTTGTTAAATCCAGATTGACAGTCTATAGCGGCGATTATAATCGCTACAAAAAAGAACATATTGGCAATTATAATTATACATGAATATAAATTTGAAATCCCAGATAATTATAAGATAAAATAATATTATAAATAAACAACTCATATAGAGTATGTCATAAGTTATTACATATGTGATATATAATCTAATATATATATATAAATGGGAGTTTTTTGGAGAGCATTCGGAGCGCCACGTAGGAATGTCCAGTCACAAAATCATTATTAATATATTTTAATTAATTAAAAAAAAAGATAAATTAAAACAAAATCATTATTAATATATTTTAATTAATTAAAAAAAAGGATAAATTAAAATTTCCATTGGATCAAAGTTTCCGTTGGAATGTTAGGTATCAAAATCTTACTTTATGTTGGAATCCTAACACCATAAGAGTGCTAACACCTAAAAATTTCGTTAGAATGTTATTTACATTTACATTAGAATTTTATTTACATTATAATTCTACTTGGATTAAAATATAATCATTATTAATATATTTTAATTAATTAAAAAAAAAAGATAGATACATAATATGATAAAGATAGATTCCAACAAAAAATTATCTTACTTTTCTTTTACCTTTTTGTATATATATACATATAAGCTCATGGCTACCAAAAATCCTACTTCAACAATCCACAAAAACTCACGGTTGATGGTATAATTTTAGTTAATTAGGTCCGTGTAGCCGTAATTAATATACGAGCACACAATTATATACTGAGTATTTTCGTTATTATATAATGGTATACGAAGTAGTTTGCATGGTTCAAAGGAACCTTCATGTGTTTGAAGCTTTCATCTTAATAGCCTTCACAATTTTAGTTGAAGTTGCGTTATAAATGCCGTGACTTGAATTATAGTTTATATGAAGTATAATCCTAAAACTGTGCTGATGATTAATAAAAGTAAATTGGTTCTCTCCTTAATTGCTTGCATTTCCTTTTCCTTTAAAATACTATAGAATTCCCTTAGCTTCAATTAAGGAGGAAGACTTTGGCCAAACTCCTCAATTGTTTCATTTTTTCAATTCTCCTCCTACCTTCTCAGATCCCTCTTATTCTTTAGATGTTTAGATATCTAGATATTTCCTTTTTTAAGCAAGTCCATTATGTTGGAGATAAACAATTTGTATTTGTTTAAGCACTGTAAAGAGAGAACAAAAACAGATTCAAGATCATGTGCTGCATATATAAACTAATGCTGCAACAATAGGTTTTCCGTATATAAGATGTACACTACAAAAGCAAGGTGAACTCTACCCTAATATCACACATAAAACCGTTAATCACAACCGTGAGAGGTGATGGATGAAAAGAGGTAAACAAGTAAACCAATACGTAAACACAATTTAATTTTAGCCTAAACGGTAACAACTTTAATTGATATAGTTTAGGCTACACTTTAAGCTATTAACAACGTTGTTTTTAATAGTTGGCTCCAACATATTATACTAAACCAAAATAATGGTCAGCCTGAACATAAACGAATCTAAAGTTGGGGTCTTATACTGAAACAATAGACGAACTATTAAAATAATGCATGGTGTGATAGCTTCTAATTAATTTTTAATAAGTATTCACTTCTCTAATGTATGGTGTGATTATGATCCAACTTTTTTTCCCAGTTTGGATTGCGTTTTTCAGTTGGAATTTGAGTCAGATAATGCTAATACTTTTTTAAGGAGTCTATAATTAACATAGCATCATTATTATCTTTAAAATATTCCATATGAAAAATGTTCTAATGAAAATTTATCATATTCTATCTCTTCCATGCTTTATATTCTATATATGTTACCCATAATGATAAGATAAATATTATAAAAGATGATAACTAAAATAGCATTCTAATTATCTTTAAAATACCCCATACGAATAAAATATCCTAACGAAAATTTATCATATTCTATCTCTTCCATGTTTTGTACTACGTGTAAATTATCCATAGTGATAAGATAAATATTTGAAAAGATGATAACAAACAAAATGATAGTAGATTTTCAACGTAAATTTATCCTACGTACTTCTACTTTTTAACATAATAGAGTTTTACTTACATTAAGCCTTTGATATTCGTAACATAGAGTGTAACCCGTGATTTAAACCCCTACAAGACTACAACTCTTCAAGTGCTAGATGCGAATAATTAATTCAAATGACAATTACTAATACATTATTATAGTCGTATACAGTATTTAAGCACGACATTACCAAGAAAACAACAACTAATGTTTCAAAGCTGGTAACAAGTAGGTAATGACAATTACTTTACTAATACATTATTATAAAAGTGCGATAACATACACATGATATACGATTAACTTCTATTTTTAGATAATTATCAAGCATGTAATAGAGTTTTATTTATATTAAACGTTTGATATTTGGATCAATTCATATCATAAATTTTAATTATGATAATTATTATTAAGTATTTAATAGAGTTCTAATAGCATCACATGAATAACTAACTCGAGTTTTCCCATTATTGAACTAACCATTTTATAAACTCGGTTTTTCTATGAGACTCTTATGCATAAACATTTTCAATGTTAAGAAAATATTTATATTCTAACTTGAATAGGGATCTATTTTAACTTTCTATTATATGTGTAATTTATAAAACACCTATTTATATATGATAACACATGTTGTAATGATTTGGCGGGTTTATTTAGAAAAATGATCTAGGAAATTCTTTAAATTGTTTTTTAACAAATAATCAGACATTACAGTTTCTATTTTTCATGTTTGCCAATACGTATTTTGTATCACTTTAATCTCTAATAATACATTAGACAAAATAATAACATTGATATTCTTAATGTACCCATAAAAATGGATCAAACAAGACCCTACATGAATATGTTTTTTCTTAAGTATTGGAAAGAGTTTAGTAGATTCTCTTCAATTATGAATACCGTTAACATTCGAAAGTGTAACATTAGAGGCAAAGGGAGTAGTTGTTTTAGTTTGTTATTTATCCATAGTAATAACTAATAAGAGTTAAAAAAATAAAAGTACAAATTGGATCTCACAATTAAAATAAAATAAAATAAATGATTAACGTAATTCTTGATCACAATAGTAAGTGAGTATAGTTCTAAGAACGATTAACAAATCATATTTAAAAAAAACCGTGCATCGCACGGGCTTAAATCTAGTTGTCTAATAATCTTAACAACTTAACAAAATGTTGTCTAATAATTTGCAGATGACAAGATAAATAACTAATTAACTACTACAACGTAACAATAAAACAACTAATATAGTATAAGTCGATAACGTCGTGTGCTTCCCAAAATAAGTCCAACTCCACCGTTTGCCAAATAAAGAGTTATCTGCAAATCAAAAGAATGTACGATAATTAATAACACTAGTCAGTAATAAGACAAGCAAACCGATAATTGAGGGCCCGTTCGGTATCACTGTCAGTTTTCAGTTTTTGGTTTTTTGGTTTTATAAGTCATATGATTTAGATTGAATTATGACTAAAAAATAGTCATACCTATTTTAATCATGTTAATTTTGAAAATTGACAGCAAAAAACTGGAAACTACTTTTTGTGGTTTTCATATTTTGGTTTTTAGTTTTGTAAAAAACAGAAAACTAGAAACAAACAACGATACCGAACAAGCCCTGAGTCTTTGGTTTCAACATCAAGCATACTACGGAATGGAACTTGCTCCAGATTATCAGCATAAGGAAATGCGGTGGGTGGAAGTTCCAGCAACAATGTCAATATTTTCCATTGACGAACACTAGTAATTAACCCGAATAACTGATAGAACCACACTTCAAAAAGCCTTTAAGGTCTATTCTTGATTTGAAGATTCCATATCAAGGTCTAGTATTTTTTATTTTAACTGATATGGGCTGATCTTGATTGTACCCTACTCCACAAACATACAAACTGACTAAGAAGGTCCATGATTCAGCAATTACTGAAATAGTTCCAATATATAAGAAGCTTAGGATAATAAGGTTCAACAAAATGAAGTTGCCCTGCACTCCAGCTAGTATGACTCTTAGTACTATCTACTGAAATTAAGTAAATTATTTTATTTCAACCTTATTATCCTAACCTACTGATAATATCAGGCCACTGACAACAATGCTCTAGCAGTCTAGTCTTACAGCTCAGGCCAGTTCATGTACCATATATGCTAGAAATCCGACCTGGCAAATTCACAGTATTGACGCATATAGTCTTCTCAACTGTAGTATCCTAATCTCATCATCCTTATAAACATTAACTATGATTGCAAGAGCAGAATAGAAATATCTATGAATCCATTAGCAGTATCAGAACTTTTGTATCTGACAATTATGCTTCCCTAAGAATATGAAAATAGTGGGTGTTATGTGTTCCATATAATTCAGCATTCCTAAGGAAAGTTTACATGAACCAAAATTCAAACTGACTACCAACTGAGGAAAATTCAAACTGACTACCAACTGAGCAAATCAGCTTAGACCAGTTCATGTACAATCCTCTCTACCAACTTAGCTAAGGTAACTGAAATCAGCTCATGCCAGTTCATGAAAAATTGTCAAACTGACTTCTATATGTCAGCTAAGTAATAAGAAGGAAAAGATAATATGAAAATAGTGGGTGTTATGTGTTCCATATAATTCAGCATTCCTAAGAAAAGTTTACATGAACCAAAATTCAAACTGACTACCAACTGAGCAAAATTCAAACTGACTACCAAGGTTTTGAGTCGAGTTTGCGCCGAGCTAACTGGAATCAAGTTTTGACCTAGCGTTGTCCGAGCCGAGTTCAAGTTGCTCAACTCGATTAGAACCCCTAGCTATGATGTGTTTATGATATGCAATTAGTAATTCAGTATTACTTCTCTAATTTTGTTTTTTGAGTGTTCAAACAGAAAAGTTATAATTGTTAAGTAAAATTACATTTAGGTATGAGAGCTCTCAAAAAGTAGCAGACAGAACCATGGTGGACTAATTCATGTGTGAAAAATAATGTTATGTTTTTATTAGTAAAGGTAGTTAGTAAAAATTAAAATAAAATGGGGAAGAATAGAAAGACTACAAATGGAACTGCAATGCTAGTTTATTTTTCTACTTAATGATGATCATTTTTTATTCAGATTGGAGCAGAGGTTGTGAATCTTGTCGCAGGGGATAAACCAACTGATGTTTACTCTGGCATTGTTGCTCGCAGGGGAGTTTACACTCTAACTAAGGTGCTTTGTAAAGTTTTCAAACATAATAACTTAATAAGTCGCCCTCCTGACATCTAACAATTCCAACTGAGAGGCCTTCACCTAAAGAACAGTTAACTACCGACCAACATCCCAGACTACGGAATTCACGCCTACTCTAGCTAATGCTAAACTCTAGCAGTAATGTTCCATACAAGATGTAGGTTCTCCTAAACTTGACCACGAAATAGCAATAAAACCATTAATGTTCTCAGTACCAGAGCAATGGGAACTTATGCTGATTTTGGAAGTATAGAATGTTGATTTAGAGCAGAAGTAAACAATTCTTACCGTCCTTATGCGTTGCTACCTAAGATTTGCATTTCATGACCCCCATGCCGAAGTGTCATCATCCTATAAGATTTGACAACACCTTATAGTTATGTATAGAAATAGATTACAAATTGCCAATGCCAGATACAATAATGTTTTTCTTAAAAAAAGGCAGAATTTCAATAAAGAAAGGTGCAAACCAGTACAAATTTGAATAATGGAAAACATAAAGTATATGATGTTGAAAATTCCAACTACTTACTTGTTCACTCATGCCAACATAGAAAGGAAATTGCAGTATCATGGTCACTTCAAGAATTGCGAAGAATCGGTACATCATAGATTCATAACCGAAATATTATTGGAAGAATATAGGATAACAACAACCTGTATGAAACAAATAAATCAAAGAATGTGGTATCACTTAATAAAATATAAATTTTCACTAACAAGTAAACCTTTTAAGACAACATGTATGACTGAGAATTAATTGTGGAACACGAACAGGAAAATGAAGTGCATTTACCAGTAAATACTGCATTTGATAAAGTACAAGAAAAGGCTAAAAAGACATTCAAGTATGGTCTGTTACCAAAGATCACCACCACTGATGCACAAGAACGCCGCACTCTCTGAGAGAAGTAAACAGGTTCAAGCACTGTTCATACGTCTTCTCATACTTGACACTCCTTTCACCCGACACAAACTTTTTTTGATTATTTTTTGCAGTTTTTCCAGATTTTGATTCTTTCCTCTTTTTTTCTCACACACGTGCTCATTTAAGGTGAGAATGATGAGAAAAATATTGCTTAAGAAGGCCTTTGACATGATCCGTGGCATATCAATGAGTGAGAAGGCAGCTGATTTAGGTGATTCATGGTTCTTAACATGTGCAGAAGGAGCTTAGGGCTGATTTAGGTGAATAAGTAGTCTTAACCCGGCTTGGATGTAAATTACCTTGAAAAAAATGAACTGAACATCAGTAATCAGGTTGCTTTTGCTTGGTTTTTGAATTGCATGTTATCCAGACAACAACATACTTTTTCTCTATCTTTCTGTATGGCCTGAACATAGAAGTGACTTTCAAGTTCTAAACTTCGTTCGTTTTATGGTTCAGGAAAAGGTTTCTGCTGAGACTGAAGTAATCTTTGAAATTCATAACTATAACCTGGAGGAAGAACTAGAGAAACAAGAACTTAAATTTGAAGCTGATATGGAAGCCCTTGTTCATGCTAAACTGGAAAAAGAACAGGGAGCATCAAAAGCCGAAGAAACTGTGCCCGAATTTAGTGCTATCATAAATGAGCTCGAAACCCACATCAAGAAACTGGAGAAAGAACTCAAAAAGCTTACCATCAGAGCTGCCCAAATACACTTTGGGGTCAAAAGTGTACATGCTACCATTGCTCAAGTCCATGGAAATTGGTGTTGTCAAGGTTGGACAGTGAGACCATCGGGTGTCCCAAGTATATAATGTTTCTTCAACTTCTAAGTTCCAAAGTTTGTAAGCATTTCAAACACATTTTAGTGCAAATCTTTGCCAAACAGAGAACTAATAGGAGTACAGGACCAAATATCAATCCTACTACAATGCCACAACAGATGAAATATTGCTTCACACTTTCAATGTTATGTTAAAATAGTTATTAAGAACTTCAAAACTTAACACTTAGATCACGCAAACGAAACAAACTTTAGGTCCGGCCATGTGATTTCTTACTAGTGTCCTTAACATGGTCTAAAAGTATGAATTACGTGAGGGAATTTTTCCACGAATGAAATTTATATTGGCATCAACACAATGTTTATAACTTAAAAGTGAATTCATCAATTTTCACAAACAACAAACGATAAAGATTACAATTGTCCCCAGTCATCGGAAAATTAATAAGTTGCAATAAATGTTCAATCAGGTTACACTCTGATAAACTCGAATTCCAATTGAAATTTCACCAAATTCAATAGTGCGGACAATCTTGATGTCGGTGTCTACATTTCTCCTAAATTTTCATAGCTACTTGAAATCTAAACACGCTCATTATCAATAGTTCAAATCACGCAAAACCTAACCCATAACTATATTAATACATTCCAATACTTCCAAATTTCTTTACCTATTGAATCAAACAGAGCAAACACACCAGAAAATCCAATTCGACAACTTCAATTTAGCAAATACATATTGATATCAATCAAGAACGCTGAATTAGAACAAAAAAAGTGAGAAAATAATTTCGGCAAAATACAGGCGGAAGTCAAGAGAGGAGAGACTAACCTTGGCTTCGTAGATGCGAGGACCGTGATAAGCGAGGACCTTCTCGCCTTTTGTGTAAAGGCCGGGCTTAGGATCTGGAACACCGCCTTAGAGGAGTCGCTACCACCAGCGTTAGCGCCGGAATCGTCTTTTTCCCCGGTGTTGGAGCTTCCCATCTTACTCCTCAATTTGGGGGAAGGAGAGAAGGGATGACAAATTGCGCAAATTATTCACACCCTAGCCCAGAATCTCGCGCTTCGAGTTCAAGCTTTTGGTATCTATGGAGGACGAGAGAAAACTGATCTAAACCCTAAGTAGAGAAGACGGGATAGCAGTGTGGAGGGAAGTGAAATTTTTTAGCGAAAAGTTTCGAAGGAAAAGTTGAGCGCAATTGTGAAAAATTGGGCGGTATACTTGAATAATATCTAATTTGTTTTTCGTATTGATTAATTAAAGGGTAATATAGCGATTATAAAGTGCGAAAATTGTTTATATAATTTAACAAACAATATTGACTTATAGTAGCGATTATATATTTGATACTAAATAATCGCCACGAAAAGGTAAATTTCTTGTAGTGATTGGAAGGAAGAATGGAGTCTCTAGGCCTATATTGAAGGTCTCCCGGCAATCTACGGGCGAAGGGAGACCAATCGGGCAATAAAGAATGAGAAATTATCAATTCTACACGCACCCGATCGGGCGCCATCCGCCCGGTGCCCATCGGGCGCTGGGCTCGTCAACTTCTAAAGTGCGGAGAGCAGGCCGTCGGGCGAGAATTAACATTTTGGCACGCGCCTGATCAGGCGCTCGGTGCACGTCGGACGCCTGCGCTGCTGCCTGCAAACTTGAAGATTTCATCGAGTTGTTCGCCCAATCGAGCCCCCTTTTCCCGATTGGACGACGACAACCCAGGCGCGTTTTCACGTTTTAATGATCCGGTTTTCATTTTAATTTTGGGTAAGGCTATAAATACTAGGCCCTTAATATTTTGTAAAACATCTAATTTTCAGCATTCTTATTTTATTTCACTTAGTTTTATTCTCTCAACTTTTGTTGAACAATTTTATTCTTCAATTCAAAGCTTCAACCTTTCAATTAATCCGTCGTTCATCAATTCGGTATTAAATCATTCCCTTATTTTCTTATTGTAATTTAATTATGTTTTCAATAAAATACAATTGCTTTTCTTACTTTAATTATGTGTGAGTAGTTTTAATCTAGGGTTTGGGGATCCATGAATGAATATGAAGGGATGAATTGTTATTGTTGATTGTTGGTGTTATTTATTGATTTCCTATTGATCGATTGATATTATTGCTATGAAATTAGATTTGCGCAGGGTTAATTGTTATAGTTGCGCGGTATTGAGTTAATAATCGAGAGATGCAACATGATGCTAAGGCTAGTTTCAATAGATAGAATTAGTTCTAATAAATTGCGAGAACCTGTACGTTATTGCTAATTCTATGATTAATATCGATTCGAAAGAGCATGCTGGTCTAATCAATCGTTTCATTGATTGTTAATTATTGTATTTCATCCCGGAATATTGTTCATTGGTGAACCTATACCCTATGCCTTTTATTATTGATTTTCTCATTGTTTAATTATCGTTGTAGTTTAATTCCTTAAACCAAACCATTTTCCTGTTACCAATAATCTAGAATTTTATTTTAGTAAAGTGGAAAGAACATTGTTTCCCTGTGGATTCGATCATGACTTCACTTACTATTTGGTTAGTGAATTTAGGTTATCTTTGATTAGGTGATACGACTTTAGCCTATCAAATTTTCGCACCGTTGCCGGGGAAACAGTTTTATTTTCTATATTAATTGTTTGTTCTAGATTATTTTCTACGTCTCAAGGGACTCCCGTTCCTTGAGATCGGATCTCACAAGTGTTTGTTAGTTTTGGTTTTCTATGCCCATGACCGTAGTTACTAGTGATCTTACTCCGTTTGATCCTGAACCTGAAAGGACCTTTTGTAGACGAAGAAACTTTATCAAACAGTTGGGAGATTATTCTGACTCAGAATCTGATCATCTTGTTGGCGAAATTTTTAATACAAATTTAGAGGTGGGTGACTAAACAGAGCCAAGGATTACAGACTACTCTAAGTCAAGTCTGTTTGTGCTACCTAAGGATATCATGCCTACTATTGCAGCCGAAAGCTTCAAAATTGAGCCTGCTTTGATAAATATGATTGAGAGACACCAGTTCGGTGGGGAGAAGGGTGAAGACCCTAATCTTCATATTCAGTCTTTTATTCAATATTGCTCTACTATCAAGCAGAAGAATGTAGTTCCAGAGCAGACTATGGAAATACTTTCCCCATTTTCACTGAGTGGAAAAGCAAAGCTATGGATTAATGGGCTCAATCGAGCAGCTGAAAATCACTAACCGAGAATCTTTGGCCCTTGATTTCTATGTGAAATACTTCCCACCTGAGAAGACATCCCGTCTAAGCAGTCAAATTTTCATCACACAATTGGCAGATGAGAGCTTGTTTGAAGTCTGGGAATGGTTCAAGGATCTACAGAGAGAATTCCCACACCATGGTCTACAACCGTGGTTCTTAATTCATCAGTTTTATAATGGTCTGTGTAATGATTCTAGGCCTATTCTGGATTATGCTATGAATGGGAGGTTCATACAACTTCATGTGTCTAGAGCCGTGGAGATGATTGAGGAGATGGCCATCCACAATGCCAAGTATGGGAATCCTAAGGGTCTACCCAACAAAGGTGGTAAGCATAAGATAAATTCTATTGAACAACTCACTGCTCAAATGACTGCCTTACATTATAAGTTAGATAATATGCAAGCTACATCATCTCAATATGCCCAACCTATTAGTGTAGCTGTAATGAATGCCCAAACCGTGAATGTCTGTGATAGTTGTGGGGTGTCTGGCCATTATGCACAGGAGTGTAGAAGCTCCATTGAGCAATGTAATGCATTTTAGGCCTACAAGAAGAATAACCCGTACTCCAATACTTATAATGAGGGATACAAAAATAATCCCCTCCTATCCTATAGGAGTACCAATGTTCAAAACCCACATCAAATTCAATACCCTCCACCACCACAGCAACAATATCAACCTAGGGGAAACAATAATCAACAACAACAGTCTGGTGGACCACCCGGGTTCTCTAGACCATCTTATACCCCTCCACAGGCACATATTCCACCATCACAGCCTCAGGCCCCTCAGTGGAGATGCGCAATATGATGCTTTATGATGCGAAATTCTCTTGCAAAAAAGGATGCAAAAATTGATGCTCTTGCTGCTCATAATAAGATCATTGATAATCAATTTTCCCAAATGGGCACTAGTCTTGCGGGGAGAACCCAAGGTCAACTCCCTTCACAGCCTGACAATAAAGATACTACAAATGCTATTACACTGCAGAGTGGGCATGGGTATGAAGGCCCTTCTATGCCTGTTGATGATGATTCTAGAGGGTCTAGTAGTGACCCGGTTGAGAAAGTAGTCGAGGAGGTAGTCACAGAGAAGGTAGTAGCTGAAAAGGTAGCCCGTGAGAAAGAGGTTGCACATGAGGTTAAGAAGGGAACTGAAATTTAAGTACCACCTATTGTACGCCCCTTCCCAAACCGTCAACTCAAGAATAAGATAGAAAAGTAGTTTGGTAAGTTCTTAGATGCGGTCAAAAAATTGCAGGTAACTGCTCCTTTTACTGAGTTAATTTTACAAGTTCCTGTGTATGCTAAATTTATGAAAGATATATTGACCAAAAAACGTGGTTTTTGTGAGGTTGAGACTATCACTTTTACTGAAGAGTGTAGTGCTATACTACAAAATAAGTCTCCACCTAAGCTTAAGGACCCCGAGAGTTTTTCTATTCCTTGTTACATTGGCACAATTTTTATTGATAAAACTTTATGTGATCTCAGTGCTAGTTTGTATGTCATGCCCTTGTCTGTCTGTGCGAAATTAAATATGGGTGAGTTGAAAGTTACCAATATTACTCTACAAATGGCCGACCATTCTGTAAAATACCCATTAGATGTTTTAGAAGATGTTCCCGTCAGAATAGGTAAATTTACATACCTGTAGATTTTGTTATCCTAGACATGCAGGAAGATACTCAAATTCCCATTATTCTAGGTAGACCCTTCCTTTATACGGCGGGGGCGATTATTGATGCAAAAATTGTGAAATTGACTTTGTCTATGGGAGATGATAAGGTAACTTTTAATTTGAATAGTGCCTTAAAAAGTCCCATGCTAGAAGAACAATGATACTGAATTGATGTAGTTGATTTTATTATGCGAGATAACATCTCCCAAGTCCTTGAAAGGGATCATTTGGAGGCAGTGCTTTGTTGTGAATCCTCTGCAGGTGATAGTAGTTCTTGGAGTGCTGAAGTGGATGCTCTGGAATTGGCTTTTGAAGGTGAAGATCTTGTACCTGAAGAGAGCACTAAAGTAAAGAGGTTAGTTCGACCTGCATGTTTTGCAAAAGAGGTAAAGAAACCCGAACTCAAACCCCTTCCCTCTAATTTGAAATATGCATATCTGGATGAGGAGGAGCTTTGCCCTGTGATTGTTAGTATTGCACTCAATGATGGCCAATTATCTCAACTTCTAACTGTGTTGAAAAGGCACAAGAAAGCCATTGGGTAGAGTATTGATGATCTAAAGGGTATTAGCCAAAAATTTTTCATGCATAGGATACATCTAGATGAAAATAAAAAACCATGCATTCAACTCCAACGTCGTTTGAACCCCATTATGCAAGATGTTGTTAAAGTTAAGTTGTGAAATTACTTGATGTGGGTATTGTGTATGCTATAGCTGATTCTAAGTGGGTTAGTCATGTTCAGGTAGTCCCAAAGAAAGGGGTGACAACTGTGGTGAGAAATGAAAAAAATGAGTTGATTCCAACTAGGGTAGTTACAGGATGGCGTATATGTATTGACTAGGCGTCTGAATGTTGCTACTAAGATAGACCACTTTCCCCTTCCCTTTATTGATCAGATGTTTGAAAGACTGGCATGTCATAAGTAATTTTTCTATCTGGATGGTTATTCTGGTTTTTTTCCAAATCCCCATACATCCAGATGATCAGGAGAAGACCACTTTTACTTGTCCGTATGGAACTTTTGCATATCGTAGGATTCCCTTTGGTCTGTGTAATGCACCTGCTACTTTTCAACGTTGCACGATGAGTTTTTTTTTTCTTCTGAATTTATAGAGTCAATCGTGGAAGTTTTTATGGATGATTTTAGTGTGTATGGTACTTGCTTTGATACATGCTTAATCAACTTGACTAAGGTTTTGAAAAGATGTGAAGAATGTAATTTAGCGTTGAATTGAGAAAACTGTCATTTCATGGTTACCAAAGGGGTGGTATTGGGACACTTAATTTATGATAAGGGCATTCAGGTGGATCGAGCTAATTAAGGTCCAAGTGATTAAATAATTACCCCCTTCAGTTAATGTGAAGGGTGTTAGGAGTTTCCTTGGTCATGCGGGGTTTTATTGCCGCTTTATCAAGAATCTTTCTAAAATTATTAAACCACTGACCCAACTTCTCCTCAAGGATTCCCCATTTATGTTTACTGATTCTTGTCTTGAGGCTTTTGATAGGATAAAACAAGAATTGATCTCTGCCCCTATCATCCGTTCTCCCGAGTGGGATCTCCCATTCGAAATTATGTGTGATGCAAGTGACTATGAAGTTGGGGCTGTTATGGGACAAAGAAAGGACAAGGTTTTACATGCTATGTACTATGCTAATAAGACGTTGGATGAAGTTCAGGTCAATTACGCTACCACTGAGAAGGAGCTTCTAGCTATAGTCTATGCCTTGGACAAGTTCTGTACCTATCTTATTGGGTCCAAGGTGATATGATACACAGACCATGCGGCTCTTAAGTATCTGCTCTCAAAGAAAGAAGCAAAACCTAGGCTTATTCGATGGATACTACTGTTACAAGAGTTCAACTTGGAAATCCGAGGCAAGAAAGGGGATGAGAATGTGGTTGCAGACCACTTGTCTAGATTAAGGCATGATGATGGTAAAGATGCTACACCTATCCATTTCCAGATGATCACCTACTTGTTGTTACCAGTCAGTCACCGTGGTTCGTTGACTATGCGAACTATATGGTGGGGGTGGGGGGGTACTCTTCCGGACGATCTGTCATATCAAAAAAAAAAAAAGTTCCTCCATGATATTCGTTACTACTTCTCTGACGATCCTCACCTGTTCCGCATGACTGTAGATGGTTTATACAAGCGTTGCATTCCCGAGTGGGAAGTCCATGGTATTATCACAAGGTGTCATTCTTCACCTTATGGAGGGCACCATGGACCTTCCAAGACTAACGTTAAGCTATCACAGTTGGGGTTTTCTGGCCTACTATGTTCAAGGATGCACATGCTTTCATTATGGCTTGTGATGCGTGCCAGAGGACCGACACTATATCGAGGAGGCACAAGATGCCACATATCGGAATACTTGAGGTAGAGATCTTCGATGTCTGGGGATTTGACTACATGGGACCATTCTCATCGTCTAAGGGTAATTTGTATATCCTTGTTGCTGTAGATTATGTGTCTAAGTGGGTGGAAGTCGTTGCCTCACCTACTAACGATGCTAAAACGGTAATCTCCATGTTCAAAAAGATCATCTCCCCTAGATTTGGAGTTCCTAGAGCGTTGATTAGTGATGGAGGTTCTCACTTCCATGAGCGTCATTTGGATGCGCTTTTTGTAATAACCCTGATTTCAAGCAGCTCTTAAACTCGCTTCTAAAATATTATTTGAAACTAAATTGAGAAAGTATCTTGGAAATGTATTAAGTTGGTGAGTGAATTTATAATTTTGTTATCACCATCTTTTAAGTCTAAAGTAGACTAGATCAAACGGCGGGCCGGGCCGGGTTCGGGCATAAAATATCAGCCCAGCATGTCGGGCCGATCCGGGCCAAAAATTTGTGCCCAAACCCGCTTTTCGGGCCTAAATTACCAGGATTTTCGGGCCATTTTCGGGCCGGGCCAAATTTATAACTAAAAAGTGTATTTTTGTGTTTCCCAAACCCGTCCAAAAAAATTAAATTTTCGGACCGGGTCGGACCGGGCCTGGAAACCGGGCCGAAAATTTATGCCCAAACCCGCAAAAAATTCGGGCGGGCCGGGCTCGTCTTGATCAGGTCTAGTCTAAAGATTAAACCTCGATGTTTTACCACTAGTTAAAATTTTGGAAAAAATTTCATTTTAAGACTTCTGATTTTGGTTATTGTAATAACTCAGATTTTGACTAGCTCTCAATTTGTTGTCAAGCATAAAGTATTTTCTCAAATTCATATTTGGAAATTTCTTTTGAAACTAATTTAACATTATAGGCTTGATTTTATTAACCCGATAAATGGATTCAAAATTTCTATTAAATCGACCTTTAGCTTTTAATATAATTTAAAATCCTAAAAACTAATTTGTGTCAAGCTTTAAATATTTTATTATTTTAGAAAATTTTGTAAAGTAGAAGATTAATTTTGAAACACAAGATTATCATTTTTTTTAAAACGAACTAGCGGAAATGGATTATTTTAGCAATTAATTACTTTATTCCTGAAGTTAGTTATAGATAAATGCTTAAATGAAATAAGAGAATAAATTAATTTGCATTCCTAATTGTGTAACTCTTGTGGAATAAGCCACACGATACTCTTTTCTTTTTCTAGGTGTTGACCAAGGGAGTGATGGGTCACCACCCTCACTTTACCTCCCAAAATACTCTAGCGGCTCATTTGGTACAAAATGGGGATAGGGATAAGGATAAAAAATGGGACAAGGATGGGGAATTTGCAATAGGGAATTCATAGGTTTTATCCCTATCCCTTGTTTGGCATGGTAGTGGAAATGTATTGGGACAAAACAACAAATTCCTATACTGCCCCTTATTCATTTGATACCCATCCAACTTCGGTAAATATTTCTTTCTTTCTCCTCCAATTCAACTTCTCTACATTTCTGTAATTCATGAACCCATGGTCTACTTTCTTTTTATAACCTTCTCCATATCAACACTTTCTTTTTATCTTCTCCAAATTCCCTTTTGATTTGACCTATGAGAGAGAAAGGAGGAGAATAGAAGGAGATAGAGAACGATGAACGGTGGCGATGGAGGTGGCGGAGGTGGTGGTGGTGAAGTTTCCGGCGTTGGACCACCGTCATCTCCGGTCTTCGGTGAAAGAGCAGCCGGTGAAGAAGTTCAGGAAGGTGACAATTCTTGATTTTACTTATTGATTTTAAAATATTAATTTTACAAGATCAAGGTTTGGATTTTTAAAAAGATTTTTGTTATTGAGTAGCCTTTTGGGATTAATATGAGCAAATTAGAAGTTAATGGCTACTTGCTTATGTCTTCCGGCAAGTTGATGTTGGCGGTGAAATGCAAAATTGAGCTGTAAGTTGTTGCAGCAGGGAAAAGAAAAGCGGGAATACAGGGAAGTGGAAGACTGGAAGGAAATCTCAACAAAGGACATAATTGTATTTTCACATTGCAAGGATAAATCCCTTCTCTAATACCTGCCCCAACTAGGTACAGAATCAGGGGGATAAGGGAACATTTAATCCCTATCCCTATCCCCGTGAAAAAATTAATCCCTGTAAACAAACAAGGGATAAGAGGGTGAAGGGATAAAATATCCTTATCCCCACTCTTTATCCCTCTAAACAAACAAGCCGTAGAAATATCTAAAACTCCTCTACTTCTTTCTTCCATTTTCTGGAACTCCCTCGCACTCCTTCCTCCCCCTCTCGTCTCACCGACTCTCCCTCTCTGTCCTGCTCCACGCACCACCAGCACCTCCGTCGTGCTCGTTCTCCCTCGCCGATTTGCTTCTGACGATGTGAGTTGTTTGTGTTGTTGATTTGCTCTGCCACCTTCCTTGCTCTGCCTCCCTCTTGTTCTTCGTGTCACCGCCGCCACTGACGGTGGCGTTTCGGATCTCCATGCTTACTACACTACTTGATTGTAAATCTCTTTAACTCATATTCACTAATTTATTGAATTGAATTAAAATACCCAATTTTCTAACCCTAACTTTCTCTCTCCTCTAAATTGTAGCCACCACCGAGGGACCCGTGGCTGGCTGTTAACCGGCCGACATAAGGTCGCTTCCGCAAGTGGTTGTTGTTGATTGATGTTGTTGTTGCACTGTTTGTCTCTCCCCTCCTTTAATTCTTGTTCTGGTGCGGCGACCATCGTCACCTTCTCTCTTCCTCCGTCGTCATCGTCTGAACTCTGTGGCATTGCTGAAGCTGTTGCTATTTCTTTAGTTATTGATGTTGTTGGGTGTTGTTACTTCTCCTCTGCCTCACTCCTTCCATAAGATCTTGGGTATAACTCAAACCCCTAATTCTATTTCATCTTATTGTTTTGTTTCCTAGCTCAATTAGATTAAATTGTAATAATTTTATAGGATAAATTGTCAATAATAATTGTTTTTATTATATTTCTATGTATTAGTTTATGACATTTATATCAACTAATATGTTTTGACTTTTTGTAAATACACCTTTTTTATTTGTTTTTTTTTTTTTTAATCTATTTTGGTGTTGCTTAAGTCTATTTCTCAAAGTATAGGGGACAAATACAACGGTTTTTTTTTTTAACATTGGTTAAACATTACATTAAACAAAAGAACTACTTGTACAAATTACAACATACTAACACCAACAAAAAATCCGAGGCTATTTAAAATCCTTACACAAACAAAGTAGTAAACCTAACTTTTTTTTTGGCAAGTAGAATTTTAAAGATCACCAAAAAAAAAAAAAAATACAAACTACAAGTCCTCAAAATAACAAAACAAAGAAAAAGCTTACTAAACCCAACTCTACTCACTATTACAAACCACCTTAAACACACAAAAAATAAAAACTGAAAGGTAATGACCACTTTGTTTGTCAATCTTGATTGTTAAATTTTCATCGCACACTGCATCAGGGGCGAAGCCAGATTTGATAGTTGAGGGGGCCCGGAATAACTCCCAAAATTAAAAAAAAAACTTAATTAGTACTCATTTTATTTTTATATTTATATTTTTTTTTCTTCAACAAATTTAAGAAACGAAGGATAGACTTCAATTTGTCAAAGAAAAATATAGAGTAAACTGGAGTACTAATTTTAACTTGTGCAAATTCTGAAATTTTTGTAGTTTAGAGTTGAATTGTTTTTTTTCTCAATTTTGGATATATTTGATAATGGCCTACTTTGGCCCCTTCGTGGCCTCGCCCCTGCACTGCATCATTAAGATTTTAGTGCACCATCGCATAGGATAACTATGCTCATAGCATACGACAACTTTGCTTTGTAGAGTGTTTTCGGAAGAATCATACTCAAACTATCTTAAGTTTAAATTTTTACTTCAAATGATTTCAAAACCATTTTAAAAACAAACTTTAATTTTTAAATTCATTTTGTTATAAACTCTGTACACTTTCTTGTTTGCTTAGTAAACAAGAAAATTGAAACAAAGTTAAATTTGTGGTGACTCAAATGGACCAAAAACCTCATTTTAGAAAAGTTTTGATTTACGCTAACTCGTCGATCAAAATTCAAAATTTACAACGTCCGCATATTCGAGTTGCCTTTGACGGATCCAGTCTCCTCTATTAATGTGTGATTATTGATAATGATAGAAATAATACTTGCAAAAGGTGTACAGCAGAATAATTTTATCCATCTTTAAAAAAAAAAAATTACATATTTTGATTAATTTTTATATCACAAAAAAAATATTAATGGATAAAAGGGTTAAATGATTACCTTATTGGTAATTTTGAAGGAATATACAAAAAAAAAAAGTATCATTAAAAAATAAATAACTTTTACATTATACTCCGTATTGGTTAACTTTTAATCATACTATACAATATTTATTGTACATGACATTTAAATAAGAATTTGTGTCTTTTTTGAAATGAATTATGTATAAATGTACTCATATTGTACAACTAGTGATTTACAAGACTAATCTTTTGATAGACTGACGAATGATGTTTGTTGAGGTAAGAAAGGTTCAACAACCCTGAGATGAGTGAACCTGGTGCCACAATAAATCAGCATAGGTATTTTCCTCTTCCTCCTCATGTACCACACAATTCACCACTTCAACTTCATCATCTTCATCAGGAACCTCTTCTTCTATTGCCTCTTGTACAGCAGCTGCAATGTCAAAAGCCCTTCCCTCCTTGGCAAGCTCTGTTAAGGCCTCGCTCATTGCACGTTTCGTTGCTGGCCTATCTTTTGGCCCATATCTTGGGGCAGCCTCCACAAAGGGCAAGATAATATCATCCAAATTCGGGGAGTTGTCTGGATTACTGGCCTCTGTCTCTGGCGGAGGAAAGACAAATATAATACCAAGTTCATAGTTGCATACATGAAGCCTATAAACAGGAGATTGGTCTGATTGGCTTGAAATTTGTCGTCCCCATGCAGCAGCACTCATGTTATGTGACCCACAATAAATCCAGCCAAATGAAGATCCATCTGTCTTCGATTTGAAACGCCTCCTTGCTACCTGCTTGCAAAATTTACTCATCTTACCATTTTTTGACAGCATTAACTGACATCAAATTAGAAATAGTCTTTAAATCATTTTTTCAGGTGCTACTAAGACATAATTCCTTCCTGTGATATTGTGGCATCTTCCAGTTTTGTCATTAACAATTGGAGCCTTGGAGGGAAGAGAGGAATAGAAAGACGGGGAGGGGAGGAGGAAGGGTAAATGAGATGGTGGAAGGCAAAAATATTATGACCTGCATATAAGAAGATGCACTGTATGGTCATTTAAAAAATGAGATGACATGAATAAATGCGAGGGATCAGAGGAACTTGAAAATAGAATGATTACACCACTGACTAAACAGGAAAACCGCCTCAATTCACACTTCTATCGTCTAAATTTCATTGTTATGAATTCTCTCAAAAAAAATAAAAATTAATTGTTAAAACGAAAACATGATGAATTAGATTGACATTTCTTGGAATCAGAAAACTAATGGATGGGTTATGAAGCTTTCTAGTTGTCTGATTTACTCCCAGAAGCTAACAAAGCTAAGATAACAATTCACTATTCTGAATGCTCCTCTCTTGTCTGATTCTCTATTTACAGCATATCTCCTCCCTACTTCCCATCTCTCTCCTCTAACTAATTACCTTCCTTCTCAAGCTACGGTTAACAAACTAGTGTTAGACAAATAAAAAAACGTTTTTACCTTGACATGCATGGGATATCCTACTCTTTCACTGGGTTGAGGAACAGCATCATGGAGTATGTTCACCATCTTCAATCTTTGCCATGTTTTCTGGATAAAAGAAAAATGAAATGCCCCATTGTAAGACAAAATTAAAGCAGAAAAAACTCCCCCAAAAGTCAGGAGGAAACAAGGGATCATAGCAAACAAATATGAAATCATAATCAGCTCAGATATGATGACAAACTGAAATAAATTATACGTTTGAGAATGTTAAACTGTTTCGAATTCTAAACTTTCTCTGATATCACTGAGGAGAGACAGAAGCGTTCCGTTATTACCTACTTATCTATGGCAGCGTGTCTATCCACTTGTAATAACTACACTACTAATTGCAAATGACTGGTCGGGGTTCATTCCAAATGTGCTCAATCAGAACTTAACACAAGCTAACGAAATGCACAAATACGAAAACACAAAAGGAGGAGATGAAAGTAACATATTTCATACCTCTGAAAAGCAAAGGAGATGTTTTGAAGGTAATATTCCACAATGTGCACTCTTCACTCTGTCAATGGTTGGGAAAATGACTCTTATGGATGGATGCTTCAATTCATGTGCTAAAGTCCAGCATCCCCACTGCCAAGAGTACCATAAGTCCATAACAAAGCTAAGATACGCACAAGGATAGACACAATGGTGGATATTGCTACTACAAATATTCTCTTTAAAAATGTTACCTTAGCCATTGGATTGAAAAGCTTAAGCAAGGAGATATATTTAATTTATAATCAAGAGGCCTTTCACTTCCAACAGCTAAGTGTATAGAACAGATTTTCATATAACTTTTAGAAAAACCAGGTCCAAAAACAGCAAAGATATGTCACCTTCGGATCAGATTCTTCTGAATCATACAGATGCTGTGATCTCTTACCAGCAGCTGCAGAAAATGCTGCTAGAAATTGTGCACTGATTGAAGTCCCTATCGATGAAGAACCTAAAAAAATATACAGGAGTTGCAAGAAAAACTAATTCAAGAAAACTTTCAACCTCTTACATGTGAATTCTAAGAAAAAACTCAAGGCTTACCATATATGAAATCTGACTCCAAAGGTTCAGGCCATTTATATTGATGTAGCACCTGAAAAAGGCAGCACGTCAGTTGACATCCGCAGCAAAATTGGTCACAGGGGAAGCACAGTTCTAAATTCAAATTCTATAGAATATTACCTCTTCAATTCGCCTCAGACCAGTACACCTCCGAAGTGAAGCAACAAGAGAACAAAATGCAACAGCATGTTCAGGTTCCATCATCTTTGGTATGTCTAAAAAGTTGGGACCCTGTAGGAGTCAATACACCTTTGATGAACAGTCCAAATCTAAACATGCTATTATCAAATGCTGATGGAACAAAAGGATACAGTCTTTGATTAGCACCAAATACCATGCCTGAGATACATGAAGAATCAATTGCACTTTTAGGCTGTTTTCTCCTAAAGCAGCTGCAAGAGCTTCCCTGGAACACAGATGTCCACAAAATCTAAAAAATCCCGCATCCCATAGTGGAGAAACCCACTTTGCAACAGCTCGAGGAAGGAAGCCGAGTTGTACACAATCTAGAGAAAGAAACAAAAAGGAAAATCAATAGACCACAAGGACATATGCTAACAACCTAATGCAATAAGCAATCACAACAATTCAAAAACAGCGTAATCAATACAAAGTATCGAACAGTTTGTTCCAGATAAAATATTATCATCCATAATCTTGCTCAAACAAGACTGGATAGAGTTATTTATCTAAATATTGGCTATGTTAAGAGGCAACCCAAGAATGCAAAGATACTTGGCAATCTAGTGAACTCAATGAACCATCATTTGCAACACACACATACAGAAGTAATAACTGAAAAAAAAAATGAAAAGAAAAAAGTGTGGGTCTTACCTCCTTTAGATAATTCTGTAAAGTTAGGAACAACAACACTCACAGCATTGGAATCCGAAGGTACATTTTTTTCTCTTCTTAGTAGAATCTCTGACACCCCGCTTCCTTTTTCAGAAGATTTACCAAGATAAGAAGCCAGTTTCTTAAGCTGTATACCATTTGAGTCAGCTGATGTCCGGAAAATATAACTTAAACCAACAACACATGATTCAACTGACCCAAGCAACATCTCACTGCATTTTAATTTACAGGCCTGCCACAAGATGAAAACCAAATCAGACTTGTCTTATAAAGCACAAGACCAGATATGTGAATAAATCAGAAAATCCTGCTCCTAAACTTGTCTAAGCATGAAGCGTGATTCCAAAAATCCCATTACAAATCATTGACCAAAAAAAATGGAGAGGAAGAAGCCCACTCTTCGGCTGTATCACATGAAAAAGATAAGGTAGTATGAGACTACTAATAGAATCTGACTATTGGAAGATAAAAATCATTCTGTCATTAAATTAGCAGGATGTAGAAAGTTGGCTCCATATCCAAATATTATGAAGTAAAAATCTATTCATTTCTGCATTCTGACAACATAAATCAGTCAAATAGTCATTCAGTGAACAGTGAACAGTGAACAGTGAATACAAGCATCAATGTAAATCAAACCTCATAAGTAGAAACTGTGTGGACTATTGTAACTTACTAACTTGAGAAGAACTTACAGGTGAAGTTGCAGACAGAGATCTATATGAATGAATTCCAGGAACTGAAGCAACTAGATAGCCGCTAGCCCCTCCAAAGTCATACTTGGTTAACTCAACAATCCAGTTGGCCTCACTAGGAACATCAGTCACAAGAGTGGCCATAAATCCTGCTAGCTGAGCAGCAAAATCGGATCTCAAATCATTATCCATACTTCCATTAAGCTGGTTAAAAAGGGATTTGCAGTCAGGGGATTTTTTGTATGGGAAGTCTTGCCACCAAATGGTGTTGGTTACACTCTGCCACTGCAGATTCAAAATAAAAGGCGTATTAGATGGAAATGGAATTGCAAATATAATTTTAGGAGCATAAAGAAATATAAAAAATTTGAACACATACGTAGTAAGTGATAAAAAGAGTAACAAAAGAAACAATTGTAGCAGAACTCAATGTATAATCATCAAGTGCTTTGCAATTTAAACTAAAACCAGCTTTTTTCACAATTCGACAATTAAAGTTTCTTGCAAAGTGGGACAGGCTGCAGGTGTCTAAAATCTGAAAAAGCCGTCCACAATGGACTGATATAAACTACTCATAGAAAATAATAAGCTGCAGATGTTAGATAAGACATTGACAGAATTGGAGAACAGAAAAATATAAAAAAAATAAGCTTTTTGATCCTGTTGTAATTATGTTAGTGCTGTTCCCTGCTGAAAATAAATAAACACTCATGAAAGTATCTTGTCATAACCAGTGGGTGTTTTTTGATTGTGAAGTTACATCTGTTTTTGTGTGTGTGTGTGCGTGTGTTGTGGGGGAGGTCCAAAATGCAATGGATTCTAAAGGATAATGAAAATTTAACTTAAACTTAGTGATCACCTACCTGCTTAGCCACCAGATTAGCAGATGTTATTATGACACGCATACTATCCTCTCTTTGCAAAACAAGCAACTTCGGATGATGACAACCAACACCTCGATTCTTCCGATCCTTGCCAAAGGCTATTGCCTCGGGAAAAGGAGGGTACCTATCACAACAAAGAGTCAATACTGTATGTTGGTAGATGCATAACATCAAGCAGTCACTTCAGGATATAACAGTTAGTTACAGTTTTCGGGAAAAATAATTGACGGGAGGTAACTCACACTACAACTAGATTGGGGAAGTTGGGATTAGGCGCACAGGATCTCATACTGGGGTCCCCACTCCAGCATTTCTCAGTATTATGGCATGCCACTGTAACTGGAAGATCGGAAGGAATATCACAATATGACAAAAACCTGCCATTGATACGGTATTAGACTAGTAAATCACAATATGCAGTTACTAAAAAGGGAGAACATTAGGTCCACAGAAAAAGAACAAGACACTTTACCATTCAATATCACTTGTAAAAGTTGCAATGAACATTCTAAGGATGCTATCGACAGGATGCAGGAGTTCTGGCAAGGAAACAACTTTCTTTTGTTTAGATGAACCCTGATGCATGCTTTTCAGGTCATTCAAGTAAAAATTCTTCCCGGGTGGTGAAGGAACCTTCTCCTGACAATCATTCTGACTCATAGCTTCACAAGGAGAAGTGTTCTTTCCATCCATGCAGATTGGTTCTGAAGAATTAGAAGGGTTATTAATAAAGCCAACACCAGTACACCCGTTTGGATATGAAGTGTGAGCTTTTAACATTGACGATACCATCTTCTCACCTAAAATTGCAGTACTAGTAGTTGATTGTACCACAGTACGCTGCAAATCTCTGATGTCCTTGACATCAGAAGTCACAAAATGCTGTTGCTTCACAACTGAGACATTTGGAACACTTGTAAGAGATTTAGTATTACTACTAGGCTCAAACCCTTCCAACAATTTTCCCCCGATGATGCAATCATACGGCCCAGCAACTGAAGAGCAGGAAGCTACACACCGTCTAATACAAGAAACAGGATCATCACTTTGCACTATCTGATTGCAGCGAGCCAAGAGAGACTTCGCTCTTCCAATAACTCCATCATATCCCAAACTTAAGGACTCTGAATCCCTCACTCTCAAGGCAAATACCCTCTTGTTCACCTTACCCGGCAACAATGATCTAATCAATCTCGGCCTCTGAATCTGTAATTCATTAAACCCCGGTTTCACAAGCTCCTCTTGGAAAACGACCCTCCGAACCATAAACCCAATCCAAGATTTCAAACCGCCACAATCACCATTTCGGTTGGTACAAACAAGCATAACCTCATCTCCAACACACAACTCCACAGTCATACCCTCTTTAATCTTAACACCATTAACAAACACTCCATTCAAAGAAACCTTAAAATTACATGTACAATTACTACACGAAACATCCTTTTGCTCATTTGTATTATCCTTAACAATCAATCTATCCCTAAATTGGTTAACAATACAATAACTATTGCGATTATTACAATTAAAAGTAGAGGCAGAAAATGCACCATTAAAAAGGTACAATTTCTTAGCCAAAGAATCAAATAAAATCTGACAGTGTTGCTTACTTACACGGGGGTCACTGAATATGAAATGGGCGACCCGATTGCACCGCCCAATTGTGTAAGGTTTATCAGGTTCTAGCACTGATGAGAGAGAATCGCAAGCCAAAAGACGGTCACCGCCGTCGTCATCGCCGCCGTCTCCGTTGTCAACAATTATACCACCTAATTGAATTAGGTCAATCCAAGCAGCAGAAATCTTCTTCTTTTTGCTTGAACAATTGACATCGCCTCTGAAATTAATCCTCTTATTGTTCGAATTCATTTGATTATTGAATTACAGGAATCCCTAATTTAGAAAACTATTGCCTAATTGAAGAAGAAAAAATGGCAAAACAAATTTTGGAGGGAAAAATAACGAAACTGCTAAGGGAATAACAGTACAAGAGAAGCCTCGACTTCCCGAGTACGCTAACATTGTATTTTGATTTATTTTACTAACTCACCAAACTCCGCAGCTTTTACTAAGGGAAGAGAGTTGGGGTTATCGGATTCATATTAGAACTATGGAAAATCAAAATTCTGATTTATAAGTATTTTATTTACTCCGTATTTATATGGGGTGTACAATAAATATTATACGCCGGAGTTAAAGTTGACGTGAAATGCTTAAAGTTACCCTTATATCTATAAAAGTTATATATTTTGTAGTGATAAATTTTTTTATTTTAATAAAAAATATTTCTTTCAAAATTACTAATAATGTATAAAATTAATTATTTTCTCTTTAAAATGTTTATCTATCAATTTTTTTAATAATATAAAAGTTAGAGAAAACTGGGTACAAGTTATGTTGGTGTACAATAAATTTTACTCAGTTTTCTCTAACTTTTTTATAAGGGCATATTTGTACTTTCACATTAATGACGCGGGCGATATTAACGTACGCGGACGTCGAATAACGATTGGATTGCCCACGACATCCAAGGAAATACAAAAAAATGGGATTTTCATTGGATTTGGAAACTTGATATTCCTCCAAAGCTTGTAATCTTTTTATGGCAAATTTGTCACAAAAGCATATCGGTTAGAGATGTACTCCACAGGAGAAATATCCTTCCCTTTGATGTCTGCCCACTTTGTGATACTTATGTTGATACAATTAATCATCTTTTTCTTCAATGCCCATCATCAAAAAAAAGTTTGGCATCTCAATCTCACCAAAACTTGGTTGGATTTTTCCATTACTCAACACGACTTCTTTGATACTATTCAATATTTAAGAAAATATCCATCAACGATTTGTAAATTTATTTTTACCGTTTGGTCTCTTTGGAAGGAAAGAAATGATTGCACTTTCAATAATGCATCTTTCAATCCACATCGAGTGTCTCAGCCTTCCATGAATGGCAATTTAGATTGCAAATTGATCATCACCAACTTGAGGGTACCCCTTTCACCTCACACACTCACACCACTCCTCATCATCATCCTCCTCCGGTGATGGTTCGTTGGTATCCTCCTCCAATGGATACCTTTAAACTCAATTTTGATGGTTCTTGCAAATCTTCCTCAGCAGCAGTTGGAGTCATAATCAGAGACAACAATGGACAACCTCTTACGGCCTATACCTACAATCTGGGTCATTCCCAAGCTTTTATGGCTGAAGCTAGTGCTCTTCACAAAGGTATCCAAGAAGCCAAGCGACTCAACATCAGAAGACTTTACATTGAAGGTGACAACCTCCTCATTATCAACTCAGATAAAGGAATCTGGTCTATCCCTTGGAAACTTCACAACATCATCAACGATATTAAAAGACTCGTCCTCTCGTTCGACATGTGGGACATCAAGCATATTTTCAGAGAAGCTAATAGAGCAGCTGAATGGATTGCCAATGTTGGGCATCTAAATTCTCTATAGTGATTACTCAGGAGTGACCCTCGAGCGGAGGGGCTCTTAATGTATTATTCATCTTACCTTTCAAAAAAAACAATAAATATACGATCAACGGATAGATTTATACTACTCCCTCCATTTCTTTTTGATGTATCCATTTCAGAAAGTGGGGAGTTTTTAAGAAAATTGGAATCTTGGTTTGTATTGGTATAAGTGTAATGATTGGATGTAAAAAAAATGATTGTATGTAAGAGATTATAATAAAAAAAAAAGAAGAGAGAAAATAATAAAGAAATAAGGTAAGAGAGAGGAGTGATAATGATGGGTGATAAAGGTGGTGAGAGAGTGGGTATATGGGGAAGGGAAAAGAATTAAATAATAGGGGTGGGGAAATTTAGGTGGGAATATGGGTAGAATCTTTAGGTATTTTGGTAATTAGATAGAAATGTAAGGGTATTTTAGGATAAAATGTATGTCTAAAAATAGAAACGGATACAACAAAAAGAAACGCTTAAAATGGAAACGGATACAACAAAAAGAAATGAAGTTTCCGGCCATATATTTACAAAATTGCCATTTGATTAGTAAACTTTCCCAATTAAGATTAACTCGAATTTCTGTTGCAGCTGTGCCCGCGCAGTTCGATTACCTTCCATCCCGTTTCAGGATCCTCCTGCAATAGTCGCTGCCTTCGGTATTTTCTCTCTCCTCCCTCCCTCCCTCCCTCCCTCCATCCAAAACCTCCATAACATATGTTTATCTGCAAAATTATCTCGAAGTTTTGTTTTTTAAGCTTATCCCTCTCTTAATTTCTTTAGAATAATACTGAGATAGGTTTCCAAATTGAAATTTAAACATAACTATTTGATGCTAGTTTTTTTTTATTGATTAGTGTGAAATACTGGGATTTAATTTCAATTTCTTATAAGTGTGACAATCAATTTCATTTACATATTGTAATTCAAAGTTGAAGAATTTATTCAATTATCAAATGGTTGCCTCTTTGCTTCTGTTGTTGATCAGGATTAAGGGTTAAATACGAAGTTGAACTGAAATTGTAATTCAAAGTTGAAGAATTTTGCATATTTCAGCCTGTTACATCCTTATTACCTGAATCAAAGTTTAGTCATGTGTGACTGTGTTCAGTCAGCAGCAAATCAATATATCGGCACTCGGTTTAGAAAATTAGGTCAGGGCCAATGTAGTTGGAACAACAAGCCAATACTTTTGGCATCAGAAATATTAACTGGGTATAAAGTTTGTTCTGTTATGAAAAGTTTATCCAACCGCAAATTTAGAAGGATTTTTAGGCATGATAAGCTTATTATGGATCAGAGACTTGTGACAAATTTGGGTGTGTTCGGCTCAAATGCATTTGATTTGAGTTCTGAGTTGAGGTTGAAAGAGGGAGGGGATGACCATTTTGAATTGGGTTTGCAAAATGGTGAAGAGAAGCTCGAAGACTTAGAGCTAGGTTTAATCAGTGAAAAAGAAGCTTTTGGCTATGCGAGTGATAGCTTAAATAGCGAGAAAAATGAAAATGGTAAGTTTGGGCGTTTGAATTCCGAGAATGGCTTACAGGCGGGAGGTGAAGGAAGAGTTTCAAAAGCTGAAGATTTTATGTCTATTGAAGGTGATGGGGAGAATGAGGATTTGGAGTTCGGTGATGACCAAGTTGAGGAGACTCTACAGTCCAAGCCAAAGCCAAAATATAAGCCAAAGAGGAAGCTGGAATCTCGGAGTAGAAAACAGTTAATGAGGAGATCAAGCATTCTTGCAAAGCAAGTGATCGGGATTATGTCGGCTTGCAGCTTGGGATTTGTCTCGCAGCTGTGGGTTGACACTGCAACTGTAAGTTCATACGATCCTTTATTTAAATCTGTGTAGATTCTCCATATATATATTTTGTCGATGCCCCTATCTTTTTTTACTTGAAATTAAGTCTTGCTCTCCAAACACTGAATCAAAGCATCAGTACATCATTATAACTTACATCCACCCTTTGCTTTCTTGAAAGATTGAGTCGTAATTTGGCCCTAAGAATCGCAGTAACCATCTCTACTATGTACATTTTTTACTTTTCCAATTAACTTGCACTACTTCGTCTACTTGTGTGTGACACATACACATATTTCACACCGCAAATGGATACGGTAATTAGGTTTGATCCTTGAAATACAAAAGAAAGCACTGGGGATTTTTTTTTTATCCATCTTGGATACTTCAAACGAGAGAGTCCGGGTGACATAGAATTAACCGCATTACATTCATGATTCCTAAATCCTAATTTGCATTGTGTTTGGTTGAAGGATTATGGAAGGAAGGGAGAGGATAAGACTCCACTATTCTATTTTCACTTGTTTAGATGAAGAATGGACAGAGGGAAGAGAGTCGGAGGATCTATTTTCTTCCCGTTTTTATAAACCAAATATTTCTATGGTTGGAATGATTTAGGGAGAAAATGCAAGTATCCTCTTTCTCCCTACCTTTCCTTCCCTCTCTTTCCCTCACCTCCGTTTTTCTTTATGGTTGTTTACCAAAAACATTGTTAGTAGAGCAAAACTAGCACTCTCTGAAGCATTAGTAGTTCAGTTCATAAAGTCATTTTGTGGTATCCGATATTTCTGTGATCATATACATACCTGTAAAACTGCACAAGCCTTTTTAACTTTTTGTTATTACCCTTGTTTCGCCTCCTTCTTTACATGATGTATACACTTGTGCCTTTCAACAACCCTGTGTTTTTGTTGTTTATGCATTTCAGTGGGCAGTACTGGAGGTAGAAGTCAGGCCAAACTTGCTTTCTTCTGAGTCGTTAAAGTTTCTTATTGGAGATATTAATAAGGTATATGAATTCCCTTTTCTGTAAGTTTAGGTTATGATAATGTCCAAGTAGCACACAAATTGAACCGTTCAGCTGCCTGTTGTTTGCATGCACATGTACCACCACATCGGCTCTCTTTTACTCTCGTCCACTCCAGATTATGCGATTTAAATACTTAATCACTCTTATAGAGTTATAGCTGGAATCATGCTTAGATCACGAATGTGATGTAGGTTTGACTGTCCTATGATTCTGCTTCACTTGTTTGTATTTCAGCTACTGTTCATACTGTTCTATGTGGTGGTTGTTGTGACAAAAAATTTACTTGTACTATATTAAGAAAAATATGTGGCTGAAAGCTACTTACTCTCTTGATTCAGTTAGTTATTTTGTTTTCAACCATGGATGCTTTTTGAAATGAAATTTATGTCAGATTATATGCTAAAAGTAGCATGGATGCAAACTTTTTATCTTTGCCAGTTGGCCCAGTTCACTCTTCAGAGTATTCAATTTTATATTAGTGGAAGCACAAGTGTTGTGACGCTTAACATACTTCAATTATGTTTCCCTTGGTCACGAGATTCACCTATTTCACCTACAGGCCATTTGCATCATGTGTTTCACATTAACAGAAGTAATTGAAACAACAGAAGTAATACTATGTAGTATTTGTTGAAGTAATTATGCTCTTGTCAATCATGTATGAATTTTCCAACTGTCTACAGGTTGGTGATGTGGTCCTTGTACAGGAGGAGAACTGTATACAGAATGAATTTAAAACAATTGGACTGGAAACCTTGGTATGTTCTGCGGTTTCTCTTCTAACTACATTTGAAGTGCGAACCAACTGGTTATTTTGGCGAAAAAGGGAGGATGTGGCTGACAAACTTTGATGTTAGCATGGTTAAATGCATTGTAGTATATGGAAGTATGGTCATATAAAGTACTTGAACAGCAGGATTGCAGGATTGGCATTGAGTCGATGTGTTGTAGTGGATAGAATAGTGCTGAAGGGAACCAATTTACAGTTCACTCTATGATTATATTTGTTCAGGGGAGGAAGGATGGTGCAAACATATGATATTAGTCTTGTTCGAGAGGGGGGGGGGGGGGGGTGGTTCAGAGAATTGGGAGTAGCAAGAATATACAATTTACTGTTCTTAAAAATTGCTGGGAAGAAGATACTGCTTACTAATACAAGAATATACTTTTTACTGTTGAAGTGCTTTTTACAGAATATGAAGTGTGATAGATTACATAAGTAATTTGTGTAATACGTAGTAGGTAGGAGGCTTCGTCATTATATATTTGAGTTCTTGTAATATTTGCTTCCGGTTTATGCTGTGAGATTTGACTGTTGCCTTTTGTTAGGTAGGGTATAATGTTGTAACACCTGGACAAAGAAATTTGGGAAAGGTAACTGTCTGCTCCAAGTTTGATTAAAAGGGACCATACTCACTCGTGGATCAATTACATTTACTTTCTGACTTTCTGTTCATTGTTTTAGGTCCGTGGCTACACTTTCGACATCAACTCTGGCATTGTGGAGTCTCTTGAACTCGATGCATTTGGATATTCGCTTATTCCTTCAAGTTTGGTAAGTCATTTGTGCTTTTATAGTGATAATTGCAATTGGTGCCTACCAAGCCTTTGAACATGTCCAGCAATCATGAAATATTAATCAATTACCAAAAGAAAAAAAGAAGCTTACATAAAATGAATAGGTTCGTGTGCAGGCTGAAAATAGAATGCATTGTTTTCATCCTTTCATTTATTAGCATAGAGGTTTTATTTTTTAGTGAGAATGAGGCACTAGATGTACATTTTTTCAATCCCATCATCACCTACTTATATTAATATGTTAAAACATCAAGTACAAAAGCCGGTAGGAATCTAACACAAAGAAAAAATGAGAGGCGACCACTAGTGTTTAGGGAAAGCATGAGAAGATCAGATAAACTGAAAAAACTAAGATTACAGCTAGTAGCCATATTACAAAGACAGATGATGGAAGCTGGGAAAGGTCTAATTTTGCAAGACAATGCCTTCCATATCCCTCTCATAATCTCCTTCAACTTCAGTAGGCCTGTTGGCATCTCTGCCTACGTCTCCCATAGAGGCAGAGAGACTTTCCAACTGCTGTTAAAGAGGCTAGATACATCAGCAATGGCCACACCAAATTCATTGTTGATATCAAGCGGATCTTTAACTCCCTCTGCATCAGTCTCAACTTCCAGCTGCTGTATGTTCAGCTCCTTGGCAAGGTGCAGGCCATCCCTCAAAACAATGAGCTCCAGTTCCACTTCAGCTGGTGTTCTTATTGTGAAGCCTGAGAGCTTAACAGATAGGCCCATTTCCCAAGAGCTATCATCTTTTGTAATAACACAACCTGCGCTTGCTTTGCCTGGTGCAATCCATGCTGCATCCACATTGAGCCTGTAGCTTCCTTGCTCGGGGAGGGTCCACACTAATTTCGAGTAAGCAATCATCTTCCTCTTTCGTTTGACATCATTCTGGAAAGCAACATTAGTCACTGCCAGATCTAAGGAGAAACGACAGGAAGAAGATTTGAAATTCCATTTTTTCTCAAACACTGCCAAATTTTTTATTCTCCAAAGATACCAAATAACTACGCCAAACAAACTTACAAAGCTTTCCTGTTCAAGTTTTAAGAAATCCAGTCTTCCCAAGAACAGTTAAAAAAGCATGGAAGTTAAAAGATCATTCTACACCTTTTTTCTCAAAAACCAAAGACCAGAAAGCTGAAGAGTTAGGGTAGTCCCTAAAAAGATGAAGGTGATTTTCTGTGTGTTGGAGGCATATTATACAAATAGGTTGAAATTCTCCATCTTCTGAGATAGGACTGTGAAGCAACGGGAAGGATGCAATGAGAAACATTCCAAAGGAGCATTTTGTATTCAAAGGGAATTCTTATCTTCCACATTGTTTTTCAGGAGCCAACATTGTTTGTTAACACATGTGAGGGGTCAAGGATAAGGTTGTAGCATGACTTGATTGTAATATTTCCTGATGAAGTAAAACTCTGGTGCAAAATATCTTTAACTTGTGTAAACCTTGGAAAAGGAATGCAAAGAATCTGAAGTTGAATGTTATGGGGGATAAATGGAAAATGTGAGAAATTGAATCAAGATTCCATTTTCCATTAGAGATAATTTTACTCACTCTCCAATGTCTATCCAAATCCAAATTTAACAATCACGTGTTAGTCTTATTCATGTAAACACTGCATTAGTAAGTTAGTAACCTTTTATCACTATTATTTATAAACGAAAAATATGGTATATCCAAACTCCAAAGGCTTGAAAGAAAGGCAGGAAGGCCGGAAGGGGTAGGTGGAAGATAAAGCTGTCCTATTTTTTATGAGTAATTAGGACTCATAGTCTCATATTGTTATTTGCAGGTAAGTACGTATGCCTTGTTCACTGAAGATATACTAGAAGTAGTCTCCGATGTCATCATAGTACATGAAGCAGCAGCCTCACGTATTCAAAGGCTAACCAAGGTAATGACTCTTTAGTTTTCTTACTGCAAGGAACAAAATTTTGATGTGCAGTCAGCATTCATTTAAAGAGTTGGTCAATATATTGTCTCCTCGCAGGCTCATATTCAATATTTTAGGGTTTCTCTATAGGCTATGATGTATTTTCCAAGGATTTAGGCTTGTCAATTCTCCTTTCCATTTTATTTGGCCGTGAAGCGGTAAATTTGGCTACTTCCACCAATTATAGGCTTGTTGTTTGACCTGAGAAGATTACTGCAGCAAAGATGAACTTTACACAAACCTTCGGGGTTCTTATGGCTGATTTCCCTCACCCCTTTTTCATGCAAAGGATGATAGGGATGCTCCCTTTACTGCCGAAAAACAAGTGTCTACTTGATTACATTTTCCTACTTCATATGAATGTTATTCAATATACCAATGCACCAGTAGTACTTTTCCTTTCACAGTAGCAATGGTACAAAGTATTGAAGTAATACCAGTAAATAACATCTGCATACCCAACATGCTTTATTAGAAAGGGAGGCAATAATTTCCATTGAAAGTTGTTGCTGAACCTTTAAACTAGACAAATATGCACAGTTTTGATGCATCCATGTTGGTAGAATATCTTATTCATGTTCTCTTTCCAGGGTTTTTTGGGCACAAAGAACAGTCTCAAGAACCGCGACATGGAATTAGAAACCACCCAACCTATTAAAGAAAGCAAATCGAGAAAGAAATCTAGTAAGCGGAAATTCTACCCAACAAGTAAAGATCTGGACAACGACTTTGAGCTCCCTATGGATTACATGTAGAAAATGTTAATAGCGATATATTTCCTCCCTTTTTAATTATTTTTACATTCCTCCTGTTCTTCCCTGTGTTTGTAAAATAAAACATAGCTTCATGTAATAAATCTGTTATATCTACCAGTAAAGATCACTCATGGTCCTCATGGAAAGCTGTTTTAACCAGTGCAGTGCTTACAATGATTTCGTTTTTCACCGCTCAGTATATTGAACAAATATGTAATTCAATAGTGAAAACTCCTTGTCCAAAAAAAGAAAAAGAAAAACAAATATGTAATTTGGCCCATGCAGGTCTCGAACCTGCGACCTTCGCGTTATTAGCACGACGCTCTAACCAGCTGAGCTAATAGGCCTTCATGGGACGAGCTTTGGACTTCTTATTTCTGAAACTTATCTGGTTTTTTTAAGTTTAAAAGAATCTAATAATGTGTTTTTTTTTTGTCGTAATACACGACACTAAAAATGGTTTTACGGAAAAGACATCGTACCTAATCCCAAAAATTGGTACATAGCCGTTGCCCGCCCCCTCCCAATTCAAATTCAAATTATGAAATTAACAACCACTTTTAAATAATTGGAGAATATAGCTCATCAGTCATCATCATCATCATCATCACCTCTATTTCTTTGACCATCTCCTCTCTTCAATCTCCCCTCTACAACTCCTAATCTCTCCCCTCATCCATCCTCAATGCTGGCCGCGGAACCCCCCACCGCATCTCCCCACTTCCGCCACCCAAAACCCGGTGGCCGAATACCTTTACAACCCAAAAACAACATTTTAATCAACAACACTTATGAACCCCCAAAATCAAACCCACCAAAAATAACTCACCAACTTCCCTTCCCATTATCACCGATCATCAGTGAATCTAATAAAGAGAATTATTGGGATCTCACTCCCAACAACACCCACATCATTGAACCCATGGATGCTTCCTTGGCTGATGAGCTGACCGCGGTGAAGCTGAAGCTGGAGCGGCTAAAGTTTGAGAGAGATAACACTGAGAGAATGCTTCAAGAACGGGACCGTATTCTTGAGATTCAAATGACTGAGCTCCATCGCCGCGGAGAGTTCCAGAAAGAGCTTGAAATCGAGGTCGATCGGCTTTATCGATTGAAGCATCTCAAGCTTGCTTGCACGGTATGTAATTAATGCATTTACTTTCTCAATCGATTAAAGCATGATATTATATTTGAATGAATATTGAGCTGAATTCGGGGGTTTTAATTCTGGGGATTTTTGAAAGCAGAGGATGTCTCCAATTCGGTCACTGAGAGACAAAGAAATGGAGAAGAAAAACAAAGAACCAAAACTTGTTGTAAGTAATTGCATTTAACTTTCAGTCTTGTATCTAAAACAATTTCATTTATTTTGAGATTGTAAAATTGAATTGTGTTTTTGTAGAATGAGTGTGAGAAATCAGGAGGGAATAAGGAGGAAATGGTGAGTGAAAACAGCACTGCAGAGAGTCCAACCCCGAGTTTTTCGAGCTCTTCGGCGTCCAAATCGTCATCATCGGTTACTTCCAAGTCGACGGCCACCTCCAAATTGTTGCCAATTCGGTTAAGGTTGAGTTTGGAAAGTGCTTTGGATGAATGAGTAATGAGAGTGTATAAAAATATTTATTGTCAACCATGGTTGATTGATTTTAGATTTTGTTTCCTTAGCTAATTCTTAAGTTATCTTGTTGTATACCTTCAAAAAAAGTAAGTATGATGCTATTACTGGTGGATTGGTGATATGAAGTTGTTTTGGGATAATTGTCAATTGTCAAATGTTTAGCACTGGTGAATTGTGATCAAAAGTTTAGCACTAAACAAGTAAACATGTTTTCTACATTTTTTTTTTCTTTTCTTAATAAGTTAAGATAAAGTGTACTATCGGGTTTTCTTATAGGTCAACTCGACCCGGATTGACCGGCTAGATATATTGAGAGTGTGAGGGATGGTAAGGGGAACCCTCGCTCAAAGTGCCCTTGGTGGGGGGTTAGACTCACAACTTTTTGGTTGGGAGGTGATGTCTTTTCCGCAAGACCAAGATATTTTGGTTACGATTACAACTTATTATTAAGTTCGATTTCTGTTATAGACAAATGCACCTTGTACAACGTGTACTCCCCCGGTTTGAAATAATAGAGACATTTATACATTTTATAACGATCAAGATATTTCGTAAATGATTGGACAGTAAGGAATAAGTATGAGAAAAGCGTAATGCAGTAAGAAAGAATAATAATAAAAAAAACGAATTGTTGACCCTAAAGTTTTGATGATGACAAAGAAAACTCATGACTATTGGTTAAGTTATTATGCATAATAGGTTCTGAGATCTTTAGAGGGATAATGCTAAGTTAAGGAGATCCTGAGTTGGATAAACTAAGCAACGTGGAATATATGCAAGTATTTGATCCATGTCAGACACTACGTTGAAGAATTAATCATCTAGCAAGTTTGCAAGGCGAGATCCTTAAGCGAGTTCCTAAGGCGAGATCCTCATATATTATGTGGATCCTCGAAGTTCCAGAGAAGGAACAAACTATGAAGACTTTGAGTGAAGCTTCCTAAAGGTGCAAGCATGAAGACTATATCATATGAGTTTATGTTTAGGATTTATGTAAGTATTTAATAATGTTTATACGTAATTTGGAACGAAAGGAACCTAAGTATTTTGGTGCGTTTTAAATTGAAATATATTAACTGTAATTATAAAAGAGTTTTAAAATAGAAAATCGTTTTTAATAAATAAAATGAATTTAATTAATAAATGTAAACATAGGATTTTGTTTTCATTCTCCTTGTTTCTCAAGTAAAAGATTTTCCATGATCCTTGAAACTCTCCCACGTATTTCTGTTTAAACGTGCAATTAGTGTTTTGATTTGGTCTCCCCTGTTTCTCTCCAACTATGCCCATGTTACTGAGCAGTAACAGTTAGTGGGTAGTTGAGGAGAACATGGGTACCCAACCTTAGGTAAAACTCCTCTATAAAAGGAGAAGAGTTTTTGCTTTTCAAAACACACAACTGATTTCTACAAAATATATCTTAAAGAGCTTAAACGTTTTAAAAGAATCAATTTGCAAAATAGAGTGTTCCTTGAGTTCCTTATTGCTAAAAGCTTTATTATGTACTAGAGTTTATCTATCATATTGTATTTTGGGTTTAAGGGTTGAGTGATCCTTGAGTGACTTAGAGTTAAGTCAAAGAGAAAAAGAGCGACTTAGACTTAAGTCAAAGAGAAAAAGAGCGACTTAGAGTTAAGTCAAAGAGAAAAAGAGAGACTTAGAGTTAAGTCAGAGAGAGAAAGAGTAGCACAGTAATCGAAGGGGATTGTTGTGGGGAACTCGTGTTCGAGAGGAACTCGAGTTAAATAGTGTATTTTTAATAGAGTTATTGCATTAATACCAAAGAGTTATGAGGTTCTTCTTGATTAGGATCAAGAAGGTTCCTCAGTTTTATATCTTTCTTCGCTCATTGTTCACAGTCTCTTTATTTTTTGAATTCCGCAAGAAACTTACCCAAGTTCCCAAGAAACAATTCACCCCCCCTCTTGTCAAGTGTTCCTACTGAACTATCACGAATTTTTCATGAAATGCCCAGAGTTTTAAGGAAATTCACCAAATGTCCTTAAGTTTCAATAATACATAAAAATACCCCTATTTGAAAATATAATACACCAAATACCCCTATTTCAAAACTTAATACACCAAATATCCTTAATGACGTCATCAACCCCATAATCAACCCATTAACATATAATCAACCCACCTAATCCCTAATTAACACCCCTAATCAACCCACCCATCAACAAACCTAATCAACCCAGCCATTAACCCACTAACTCACCCATTTTCCTTTTCTTTTCTCCCTCTATCTCCTTCTTCCCTTTTTCCATTGACCGACCATTGATCGACAAACGCCAATCCGCCACCACAACAACCACCGCCTTCCACTCTCTCTCCCCCGCCTTCCACTCTCTCTCCTCCACTGGGTCAAACACCTTTCTTAGATTCACTCTTCTCCCTCTTCTGGGATAAAAATTCTCCATATTCACACTTTCATTATCATCATCTTCGTCGCCATCGTTATCGTCATTGAAATCTCGCCATTGACAGGCATCAAGGTCAGCACTGACTTCATCCATTGTAAGACAATCGTCATTGTTGGCTAGCTCCTTCCCTTTAAGGTCAAGATCTTCATGATGGAAGATTGTGTTGGGGATGAATACCCACACTGCAAAAATTAAATATAAAAATCCCAACTCAAAAATTAAATATAAAAATTCCAACTCAAAATCCCAACTCATCCGATACCAACTCCCCGTATAAAGGAACAACTTTTTGAGCTTCGTCTCCCTCTCTTCCTCACATCGCCGTCGCTCATTTTTGTTTGTTAAATCCAAATCAGAATCAGAGAGAAGGCAAACGTTTCCGGCGGCGAGTATTTTGAGCGGAAACCTAAACATGGATTTTGGGCGGTGAAGGCGCCGAAAACGTTGGTGGTGGTCAATTGGGGATCTGGGAAGAGAGTGGAAGGGGGCATCCATGGAGAAAAGGCTAGGGAAGAAGAAAGGGGGAGAGAGAAAAAAAAGGAGGGGGGGGGGGATGGGTTGATGGGTGGGTTAAATTGGGGTTGATAACGTCATTAAGGTACTTGGGGTATTTTATGTAAAATTGAAACTTGATGAGCGGTTGGTGAATTATGACAAAATTTGGGGGTTATTTCATGAAAAATCCGATAAAAAAATTTAGGGTGAGTGAAAAGTTATGAGTAATAGAGAATATAAAAATAGATAGAGTGAAATGTTGTAAGTAAAGTGGGAAAAAGAAGAGTGTGAATACATTAAATATGATGGACCATCTACCCAAAATGAGATAAAGTAGAGTATCCTCATTAAATTGGAATACATATTTATGGCAAAGGTAACCATTATTTTGAAATGGAGGGAATACATCATAGTCTGTACACAAGTATGTCAAATACATATATTAAACATTATGCTTCGTACAACATATTTATATGAAGGCTAATTAAAAGGGCGACACTGATTTGATAATAAATGTGAGTCATTTTTTGTTTTTTTTATAAAGGCTAAGTGAACAACCAACGCATACAAAGAGAAATCGAATAACTACTACGAGCTCTTTTTTTTTTCTGATAACATTGCTTTCAAAATGACTATAAACACGCGGTGTCAATTTTCATTTGTCACCAATGCCACCTTGAAAAAAAGGATAAACGCTTCTGATAATTCCCCATTTTTCACCATAGATGAAGTAACATAGGTGGGATCTGTTGTAAATAAAGGTTTTCAAGAATAAATGTAGAACAAAATAGTAGAATGATCTTACGAAAATGGTTATGCCGTGATAATGAAACCACTGCCTTGAAAATGAGGTGTTCAATAGTCTTTACCGATTCATTCCCTAAAGGTTTACGCAATTCTCAACACACAATGGCACTATTAGGTGTGTGATGAGTCACTAGAACTTATGCCCAAAAGAGAGAATAGAAAAAAAGAATAGGAGATAACAATGTTGTATATACAAAGCCAGAAAAGGAGTGTATATATAGAATTTAACGATGAATCAAGACAACCCAAGGAAGCCAAGAGACTCAAAAGAATTCAATCACCATCATCAATAGACTTAAGTATGCTAATGAAGAGTTTATTAACTACTACGTATTACAAAGCTAAGGAATCACGAGGAGGCAAGCAAAATCGGATATCGCGACCTTTGGTTGAACGTCACTGACCTAAAGGTCGTGTAATTCGCCTAGCCAGACATGAATGCAACAATAAAATCACTAAATATATTTGCTTGATCGGACGAGCCCACCCGATTAGGCTCATTAACCTTCCAATTTTTACTCAACACTCGTTCCCGGTCATATTACTCCGCCCGGTCCCATCAGACGACGTCTTTTCCAACTTTAATCCGACATGATCGACCTTGGTGTTGCGGTGATTATGTGTTTCAGAATCAATATTGAGAAACGAAAAGGGTAGTTGTCCTGTTGACGAAATGTAAGAGAGTTTGGAATCAACCAGCCTCGGGGTCGAGGTCCATATCCCTATATATGTAGTAGCTACTCACAAATTTCCTTAGTGATGATAATTTCCTTTATTGTTGCGGATTTCAACTAATTGACCCGTACGTATCCCAATAACTACTTGTACTTGAAGTTTGGTTCACCTGTTCTTGACTTCTTGTTTTCAGATCATTGCACACTGACATCCAAGAATATATAATCCGTAGTCTTATAAACCTTGCATTGTTTCCCTTGGAACAATTGTCATAAGTTGAGCGAGAAATCTACATTGAAGAGTTTTCCTCGTCGTGTTGGAGAATGCAAACTTTATTTTCCCATTAATAGTTTTTAATGAGTTCTTCGATGTACATAGAATATTGTAATAACCCGCAACTCCTCTCGCTCCTAAGTACTACGTAATGATTACTTAGGTGTTCTACTTTGAGAGCAAGGTCTCTTAATTAATACATTTTCTTCCCCCATCTTATAAAAAGACAAAAACCCAAGTACATTTAGGAAAACCAAGATATGCATTGCATGCAGTTTTTGATCATAAAAAGTGAATGTGTAGCCACACAAATTACAACAAAAGACGAGGACTAGAAAGTAAAAAGAGGCAGAAAAGGAAACAAGATTGTGAATCACTAGTAAGCAATCTTAAGCATACATGAAAGTTGAAATATAATCACACCAGCCAATTCCAATTTCCAAGCCAAGCCAAACAGCAACTAACAACGAAAGCTTTCGGCACTATAAAACAATCTTGTTTTATGGCTTTATGCGTATGACATTTTGCTACTTAATTTGCTTATCATCTTACTTGGTGAATCAAATAAAAAAAGACTCCTTTTCTTTTTGTTATTGTCAAAATGGGATTGCCTCCCATCTCCATATCTTCTAAAGGAGACCACATAATTTAAGGTGATCGTGTGTATGTGTGCTTTCAATCTTTCATTATCTTTTTTTTTCTTTACTACCTTCATTTCAAAATGATTTTTACACTTTACGTTTTAGTCTGTTTTATAATGTCTTTTACATTACGCTTTATGCTATTTTTGGACATGAAAATATAATATCATATCCTTCTTCAAAAGGTCTTGCATGCACAAGGTGTACAATAAATTTATTGTGCACCAACATAACTTTTACCCAGTTTTCTCTAACTTTTACTCAGTTTTCTCTAACTTTTATATTATTAAAAAAAAGTTAATAGATAAACATTTTAAGTGTTAAATGCTTAATTTTATACATTATTAGTGATTTTGAAGAAATAATTTTTTTATTAAAATGAAATTTTTTATTACTAAATAGTAGATAACTTTTACATATATAAGGGTAACTTTTAAGCATTTTACGTCAATTTTAACTTCAGTGTACAATATTTATCGTACACCCCATGTAAATAAGAATTTGTGATCCCTCTTACTTCACAACATTTACAACTTCCACTCAATTTTACTTACCTTATTCATTTTTTTACACATACTAACATACCCATCTTTTTACAAATATCTCTTATTTTATCCATCTTCTATTATATTTATCCATCTTTCCTAGAAGAGAGCTATTTAAAAGAATAGAAGAAATACACGACAAAAAATATTAACGGAAAACGTCAACTGCCAAATGATAGTGTTGGTCAAGCAAACCAAACATATAAGGTAGTTAAATTATTAGGTTTTTTTTTTTTTTTTAAAAAAAAAAAAAAATTATTGCTATTCACAAAATCTCAACTTAAGATATTGTTTCACCAAATTTCCCTTTTTTTTAGTAATTGTTCAAAACTTCAAAACTTCAAAACTTGCCAAGTTATAAACAACTAATCACATTTTCATTATACCATATCAAGAAACAATACTCGTAGAGTCGTAGGAGCATGCATAGTTCAACTGCGCATGATGAGCTTATCCATTTGGGTGAATATGGTATTTATTCCATCCCTAGTTAGTGGCTTTCTTCTTTAATTCTAGACCTAGAAATTTTGAATCAATGCTTCTGCTCCTCTTGTAACTCAAAATTCTTAAGTAAATGTTGGACTAAGATATTTCCTATCGAATATAATTAATATTCACTCGTAAACTAGCAACATTTTATCCAGTCAAAAAAATAAATAGTTTATCCGATTATCTAAAAGTATATAACCGATAATCAATAATTCCATAGATAACTAATAATGACAAGCTTGTAACAAAAACTCAACTTTATAATTTATAGACCCTTGAATTTTGAACCTTGTTCAGGTAAAAATAAATATAGAATAAGTTTAATAACAAGTTCAAGTAAATTTGGATAAGTAATGATGATTAGCCGTTGTTAAGTTTAGTTTATCACACTATATAATTAATGAAAATCTGTTACGTGTAGAAATTATATGTACATCTTCGTATTCACTTGTGCTCACATTTGTCTCTGTTCTTTCTCATTTATCTCTGCTTGTTCGTTGGCTCGCCCACTATCTGATATTGATCGCAACCGTCTTGGCCCGATCAACTTGACCCGTTGCAAGGTAATCTTTTTATGACTCTACCCACTTTTCCTCCGCAATTTAGATTATACACCCGGGTGCACAGTGCTCATTGTGCACCCTGTTGAACATTTATTGAAAATTTAATGAACATTGAGAACGATTTCAATGTACATGTACTAATGAAATATTTAAACTATATGTTCTATGAATTTGAACTATGTTCATTGGAAATATGTTCTTTGGATATGAACAATATGTTCTTTGTATTTGAACTATATGTTCTTTGTAAAACAGGGTGCACAGTGAGCATTGTGCACCCGGGTGTATAAACCATATTTTGCTTTTCCTCAGCACATGCCTTAATTCAACTTGTCCAATTACCATGTCTAGTAAATACAAAGTTGTAACTAATCATTACAGCCTTCCGATTATCCAACGAATTAACAAAATCGTAACAAAAATAGCAACAATTAAGTTGAATGACTCAATCATGAATCATCTAACGTTCTCTCAATTCGCTCATACAAGTCATGTTTGAGAAGTTAATGAAAGGTTGTTATGAACTTTATGATTTAGGAAACCCAATAAAAAAAGGCAAGAAAACGACGTCACTTTGAATAGAATTCTAAAAGACAGTACATCAGTGAAGTGTGAAGTGGACCATTAAAAACCCAGGGGCAGAATAGTAAACTCATAAAGACACAATAAATACTCTCCAAATTTACCAATTTTATGATTTAACAAATAACAGAATAACAGGGGCGCGATTTGTGTTCCTCCATCCATCCTCATCTCCATCTCTCTTCCTTTCTATCTCCTCTCTCTTCGTGTAACCCACTCCACCTTCATCATCATCACCACCTACATTCTGTAAATCGATCCCATATTAATTCGATGAACACTTCTCAAACCCTAATTTTCTAATTTTGATCCCATTTTTTTGTTTTTTCGAGGCGGAATTCGATTGATTTGATATTTTTGTCTTATTAACACTGCAAACAAAATTACACCTAGTGCAAACAATCCAAAAATAAAAATTAATCTGAAACTTCGCGATCAGATCTGGCGTCATTGAAGCAGAGATTTTACGTTAAAAGTCTGTATATTTCTTGCGCGATTGATTGAATTTTGGTTATCGTGTTCAGTGGCACAACTTGAATTTGAAGAACAAATTCCTTCTGAGTTTTTCTTTTTGGCAGGGTTTTCACATTTATCGAAGCGAATTATTTAGGGTTTATCGTCTACCTCCAATTTATCTGTGTCGTTTGCATTTTGGATCGACTATTTGATCTCTACCTCACCTCACCGGTTAGTCCCTTTCTCTCTTCATCCGTTTCTTACTCAGCTTTCAGAAGCTGTTTAGAGCTTCTATATTTGTATCTATTTACTGCTATTTACAAAGTTAATAGCTTGATTGATTTATGCGGAGGTACATTGGGTGAAATTAGGGTTATTGTTCCACCACATTTCTTCGTTTATTGCTCATCTAGAATTTCTGCTTTACTATTTGGCGAAATTTGCGTTTTGAATCAGGTGTTAAGATTATGTAATTAACTACAATAATTAGAATTTTGGTGGAAATGTAATTTATTTACTTTATTCGAGGGAATTCTTTAGTTTGATCAGTTGTTTTTGCTTTAACTTATTTGTCTGTAAGTTGTTCGTCTGGGTCACGCTGATTCAGGTTTTTACTATTGTTGTAGACTGCAGTGGTAGCTTGACGATGGTGGATCCTTTGATGTGTAGTATTCTTTGAACTGATCACTTTAAATGGATGAGGGAAGCTCAAAACGATTTGTCTTTTCTAGTACTTGAATGAGGATTGGAGAGGGAAGATGAAGTAGAGAAATTAAGCTGTGGAGTATCTATATTCCGTAGCCTTTAGAGCTGGTAGAAGTTGTTATTTTGTGAGTGTTTCTTCAATGTGTACTTTAGAGAGTTCTTTATGATCCTGGAGCTGAGCCGTTACGTAAGTAATCTGGACAATTTTTTAATATGCAGTAACCTGGTTTTTCTGTGTTCAAATGCCTCATTCTCATCTTCCACAAATGAGGCAGGATTTGACCTATTCGACCTAAAATAGGACGAAGAGACCACTATCATTATTGACGATAGTTTTGCTTAGACGGTGGTTCATAGTTCCCCTACCCCTGGTTCTAGGAAAAAGGGTTTTGTTCCGTTGGCTCTCTCTTCCCTGAGTTATCTTCTTGGCAACACCCCACACGGGACCGCAAGCGCCTCGTGTCGTGGGGTGGAATGGAACAAATAAGTCATCCTGGTACTTTTGAGATTTCTGGTACTGCATCTAGGGTGCAGGAAAAATTGAGAAAGACTCAGGCTATTTATTATAAGAATGGGCAGTTGGATGATAATATTTTCTGTGATCAAAGTCCAAGATTAGTTTATATTGATGATCCAAGGAGGACAAATGACAAGTACGAATTCTCAAGTAATGAGATCCGTACTAGCAAATATACATTGCTCAATTTCTTGCCGAAGAATCTTTTCATCCAATTCCACCGGGTTGCATATCTGTATTTCTTAGCCATAGCTGCTCTCAACCAACTTCCCCCGCTTGCGGTCTTTGGAAGGACAGTGTCTCTGTTTCCTCTCCTGTTTGTGCTTAGTGTAACTGCTGTAAAAGATGGTTATGAAGATTGGCGGAGACACAGGTCAGACAAGAAAGAGAATAACAGGGAAACTCTTGTGCTTCAATCAGGATGTTTTGAGATGAAGAAGTGGAAGGATATCCAGGCTGGTGAGATTGTGAAGATATATGCCGAAGATACAATTCCTTGTGACATGGTATTGCTGGGAACAAGTGATACTAGTGGTATTGCCTACATTCAAACAATGAATTTGGATGGTGAGTCTAATTTGAAGACCAGGTACGCGAGACAAGAAACAGCATCAGCTGTTGCAGAAGGAGAGACAGTTTCAGGACTGGTCAGATGTGAACAACCAAACAGGAATATTTACGAGTTCACAGCCAATTTGGACTTCAAAGGGCATAAGTTTCCACTCAGTCAATCAAACATAATTTTGCGTGGTTGTCAGCTTAAAAACACGGAATGGGTGATTGGTGTTGTGGTATATACTGGTCAGGAAACTAAAGCAATGCTGAATAGTGCAGCTTCCCCTGCTAAGAGAAGCAAAGTGGAAAATCATATGAATCGGGAAACTCTATGGTTGTCGGTTTTTCTGCTTATCATGTGTTCTGTTGTGGCTCTTGGAATGGGCCTGTGGCTTCAACGCCACAGGGATCAGCTTGACACATTACCTTACTACCGGAAAAGATATTTTACAAGCGGAAGAAAGGCAGGAAAAAACTACAAATATTATGGGATTGCTATGGAAACTTTCTTTGCCTTCTTGAGTTCCATTATAGTCTTTCAGATTATGATACCAATATCACTTTATATCACAATGGAGTTGGTTAGACTAGGACAATCCTATTTCATGATTGGAGATAAGCATATGTATGATAGCAGTAGTGACTCTAGGTTCCAATGTAGATCTTTGAACATAAATGAGGACTTGGGTCAGATACGCTACATATTCTCAGATAAGACTGGGACACTTACACAAAACAAAATGGAATTCAGGACAGCTAGTATTCATGGAAAGATGTACGGGAGTATATCTTTTGCTGCTGCACCTTCCCCAGGCCAGAGCCTTTCAGGTAATCAGAGCTCTTTTATTGTGATGCATATTTTTTCTTGAGTTTTCTGGTGCTTTTACAATTGTTAATTTTGTTTTGAGCTAGTCTTGTGATTGTGTAGTGTTTCTTTTGTCTCCATTTCCTCTATGCATTTATTCCTCAGGTTTCTTCTCTGATCATTATGCACATAATTATTGTGTAACTTTGCTTTTGCTTTTTTTAGCCGCATTGTATTCTATATCTGTAAATGAAAAGACTGAGTTGGTGTAAATCGTCATTCTTTGTCTCTTTCTTACGATTCTTTCAAAAAATATTCCGGACTTCTAACTTGGCGTTCCTATCGATTTTTTATGAACATTTATTTAGCATATTCAGTTGCAATCTCTAGTTTTCACCAAGGTTTTGTGATTTGTTTAGAGCTTGTCTTGAGTTGTCGCGAGGGATGTGCGAACTCAACTATGTGGGAATTAATTTGAACTTTTTAAACCGCTTTTGTTTATTCTTTGTAGTTGTATTACGCTTGATAAGAATATCAATATAGGCCAGAAAACTGGCCTCCTTGTGGCACGATTTGCACGATTCCATTTCTTCTTTTTTCGTTGATTTTGAAGTACTCTTTGCATGTGACAAAAATTGAGGATTAACCTAGCCTGTTACTGAAGAGATGATTATTCTGCTAGTAACGGGGAGTTGGAGACTTGGAGCTGATTTTATTATGTACTATTTTATTTGCGGATTCATGTCTGTGATGAAGTTTTGTTTTGACATATACAGTGATTGTCCAATGTCCATGTTATGCATTTTCCTCCAGCACCTTTCATAAGAATTTACAATGTCTTTGGGTTTCTTTTTTTCTTGTAGAAAGATGATATTGTTTAAGTGTGAGAATTATTGACAGTGACATTTGCTGTATAAAGTTGAGGTAAAAGGATACTGGTTTTGGAATATATGTGGTTGGTGCAAAAACATTTGTCATGGTAGTTTGTGTGTGCAAAGAATTTTAGCTATTAGAAAATTACAAATGTTCATTGATTAAGTATTCTAGGTTTATATATGAAGCATTGAAGCATGCATTTCGGCCAAGGGCTTTAAAAACACATAGGATGTATTGTACTCTATGTATTCTGTGTATATGTTCTTAGCTTTAGTTACACCCTTTTTTGTGGATTAGATTTTTGGTAAATTGGTTTGTTAGAGTATGCCATCATATTTATGATATAAATTCTACATGGCGGCGATGATGACCTTATCATGTCCAGTTCCATCCCTTACCTCTAATAGAGAAGTGGTCAAGTTTTGTAGCTACAACACAGCATGATGATGGTCTAGTCACTAACTCGGGAGTGGCTATGAAGCTAATCCTATATGATTTGATGTAGAAGTTTATAAACTTTTGGAACTTGGGCAATTTAAGATATTTCAGTGCCCCAGGTTCTCATGTTTTATAATGACACTCTCTTGTCCCAATGGTAAATATCCAAGTCTCTTAATATTTCTTATTTGTATGTTTGCAGGAGTCACTAGTGTAACATATGTGCCTAGAAAAAGATGGAAACTGAAATCTGAAGTAGATGTTGATTTTGAACTTATGGAATTGTTGCATAAAGGATCGGAAGGAGATGACCGAAATGCAGCTCATCAGTTCTTCTTGACATTAGCTGCATGTAACACAGTCATTCCTATTTTCAATCGAAGTTCTTCTCTGGAGCATGCAGGAAATGACGTTGAAGTAGACACTGAAGCAATTGATTACCAGGGTGAATCTCCTGATGAGCAAGCACTTGTTGCCGCTGCTTCTGCTTATGGATATACCCTTTTTGAGCGCACTTCTGGTCACATTGTGATTGATGTCGATGGGGAGAAGCTCAGGTAAGAGTTCATTTTCAATCTGATCTATAAATTTAAAATTCAGCAATCAATATTCTGGACATAGAAGAAGACACTTAGTTTCTTTTCTCTCCTTCCTGGTACCTGTGCAACTGTATTCAATTATCTGTCTCTGGCAATTTTTTTTTGTTACAGTATCATGATATGCAGTGCTGCTTAAACTTACCTACCTGTTAAATTTGTAACTGTATTCAATTGTTCACTGTAGAAGTTTGTATATGATGGAAACTAACATGATTCGTAAAGATCCAACTTCGCATATGTCTTGGTTTATGTGACTTTATTTATAAACTATTCTTAGGACTTGTTTGTATTCCACGAGTCCCTACAGGAAAAAGAAGGCGGGGGGAGAGGTTCTTATACTTGGGTAAAAATATTTAGGGTTTAAGAGAAGTTTAATTGTTTTTCTATGCATATAGGGTTGTTCCCCGCCATTCTCCTTTGCCTTAGCCATATGTTTGCATCCAATAAATTCCCACTATTAGATTTGCCTTCATAATACAACGTTTATAACTTGTCGTCTTGTCATATACTCCCTCCGTCCCAAAATTATAGTCCTGTTTTTCAAATCGGGCGTCCCATAATTATAGTCCTATTTCCTTATTTGAACACAAAAAATTTCCCATGTTACCCTCATTTGGGACCACAAAACAAAAACAAAATGTACTTTATTCTTTTTAACATGTACTATTTTCTCTTTCCCATGTACTTTATTCTTTTTTACATGTACTATATTCTACTTTTTCATCATCAATGTACTATATTTCAATTTCCCACACACTTAATTACACTTTTCTTAAAATCCGTGTTTTTAGTCAAACAGGTCTATAATTTTGGGACGGAGGGAGTAGATAAGTACAATCATATAACTAAGGAAAATTTGCCAAATACAAACCAATAAAGTCGTCTCTTTGCCAATTACAACCCCAAACTTTCAGATTTATAAATTACAACCTTAAACTTTATACCTCACTTTAAATTACAACCATGAGTCATTTTCCGGCAAAAATACCAGCGAAATATGATGTCATTAATATAATAATCCAAAAAAACTCTAAACATAAATTAAATAATTCAAAAAAAAAAAAACAAAATAATCAGAAATTATTCGATTTTATTTTTTAGAAAATTATGTAATTGTGTTTTAATAAGATTAATATTTCGATTGATTTCGTCGGAAAATGACCCGGGGTTGTAATTTAAAGTGAGATATAGGTTTAAGGGTGTAATTTACAATTTTGGAAGTTTGAGGTTGTAATTGGCAAAGCTTCATTTGAGTTGTATTTGGTAAATTCCTATGACTAATAATAAAAAATATATATAACTACACTTGGCAGCCCAGAGTTTGCCAAAATGTTGTGCGTCATATGATAACATGCGACATATGATGCCATGTAAGATTTCAGATGAGTTGTTGTAGGGAAAAGATATTATTTTTGATAAACTTTTTGACATTGCATATGCATAAAATGTACGAAGTAATACAACTTCCCATACATATCTTATAAAACTATAATTTAATATTATTAGATTCATTTTGAAAAGTACTTTAAAATAAGATCCATTTGCGATGTGTAAATGTGTTTTAATCGATTTAAATTAATGGATCAAAATAAATGAAGAGAAAAGACAAAATATGAAATAAATTAAATTAAGTTATACGCTTTCTAAACTATAATTTAATATTATTAGATTCGTTTTGAAAAGTACATTAAAATAAGATCCATTTGTGATGTGTTTTAATTGACAATGGATCAAAATATATGAAGAGAAAAGACAAACAACAACAACAACAACAACAACAACAACAAAGCCTTAGTTCCAAAATGATTTGGGGTCGGCTAACATGAATCGTCGTAGGAGATCGTCATTGTCACCAATCAAACCAGAAAGGAGCAGGAAGTAAAAAGAAAAAAACAAGGAAGAGAAAGTGAAATTAATGAAAGTAGGATAAGAGAAAAAATGTATATATATATATATATATATATTATAGAAGAAATATTGTAAGAGATAATAAAAAATAAGTAAAATAAGTACATTTCCAAATAACATTTGAAAGAATTTTAAAAATAAAATAAAAGTAAAAATAAAGAGAATCAGACACATTGAAGTTGTATAAGTCAAATAAAGTCATCAATGTATATTCTCTCCCTCCACTCTGTCCTATCCAACGCCATATTTTCCTCAATTCCAAGAAAGCTCATATCGTGCTCAATCACCTTCCTCCAAGTTTTCTTAGGTCTTCCCCTACCCCTTGCAATTCTATCCCTTTGCCACCCTTCTATCCTCCTAACCGGGGCATCATGTGATCTTCTGCTTACGTGTCCAATCCATCTTAAACGATTTTCCATCATCTTAAACTCAATCGGTGCAACCCCTACTTTCTTCCTAATAATCTCATTCCTCAAACGATCATTTCTTGTATGCCCACACATCCAACGTAACATGCGCATCTCCGCCACATTCATCTTGTGCACGTGACAATGTTTCATTGCCAGCATTGCGTGCCGTATAACAAAGCCGGTCGAATTGCCGTGCGGTAAAATTTTCCCTTCAATCTTTGGGGCATGCCTGAATCACATAGGAACCCCGTGACACCTTTCCACTTCAACCAACCTGCTTTGATTCTATGGGCCACATCGCCATCCAATTCTCCATCCTTTTGGATAATAGATCCTAAATAACGGAACATTTCAGAGCCTTGGACAATTTTCCCATCTAAGGTAATCGCCCCTGTCTCTCTTTCTCGGACTCCACTAAACTTGCACTCCATATATTCCGTCTTGTTTCTACTCAGCCTAAAACCCCGAGATTCCAAAGTTTGTCTCCATAACTCCAACTTACTTTCCACTCCTTCTATTGTTTCATCAATCAACACAAAATATATGAAGAGAAAAGACAAAATATGAAATAAATTAAATTAAGTTATACGCTCTCTATTTATTTAAGTTGTTATAATCTTATGTGAGATCTAGTTTTATTCATCTAGATGTGTAGTTTCAATATATATATATTTTGGAACATTTCCTAAGTAGACGTAGTTGTTTAGGAAATCTCTTTTTTAGTATGTGTTATTCGGCGTGTTGGCTTGAAATTTCCGAGGAGTTGTTTGGTTCAATACATGGGAATGGAGTGGACTAACACATACCAGGGAGAACCCCACGCATACCTAAATGGCTAAATGTGTTTGGGTCGAAACTGGGATAGATATTGTAACTATTTCTATTGTTTGGTTAACTTTAGTGTGGAATCGAGGACTTATCCTTGTATATCTTTATTTTTATTTATTGAGCCCCATTTTGTTTTCATTTTTGTTTTATGAGGCTCCGTTGTATGCAACAAAATTAAAATCCACCTCAATATTTTTTTTTGAAATACATTACCTTGACCTGTTTGTATTCTCCCTCCTATTGAAAACCAATAATAAACTAACATTCTCATTCAGAAGTTACCGACATTTTCATTCTCTACCCAACTCAAACACAAATTGACGAATTATGCTTGTAGGATTTCTTTTTTGAATTCCCAGCAAATTATATAACAAAAAAACTGATCCAAAAATGGTGGTGATATCCCGAAACAAAAATCCAAATAGCATAATAGATTGAATAAAAAAAAATTCATCGAAAGAAGAGGGGGTGATGGACAGTTGATTCCTCGTCGAGTTGAACATGAGCGTCGTTGATGTTACCTCATATTCTCTCTCTCCTTCCCCTCTTAGTCAAGGTTGGATTTAGAATCTTAGGGGGTGAGGTGTCCTGTGGGTATGAGATTCTTTGGGTTGGGGTGGAGTTAGATAACCTTGGTATGAAGTTCCACAGCAAAAGATCTCAACTAAAAAATAGCCTGGATCCTAATACATTACAATCCGTACCAAGAGGCCCAACTAAATATCCTCCTAGTAGTTTAGGAAGTCTATTTAGAAATAAGCTTGCTTACGTATGTTTCTAGATTGTGGTCGTTGTCAACAAAGAATAAGTGATTAATATCAGTTATTAGGGAGTTATGCAACGTATTGTGATTTGTGGCCCTCCATAATGTGTGTGATCATGTTTGTATTTCACGAAAAATTATCTAAATACGTACGTCTTTTAATTTCTACTTGTGTTTTTTTACGGGTGATTTCTCCTAATGTTGAAACAACACAATCATCTGCATATCACCTTACTAATAAAACCACACAATTACACCTACACGAGACATTGTGTTGTTAGTAGCATATTGCTTACTTTATTTCTTAAATACGTATACCTTCCTGTTTATTGTTCGTATGTAAACCAAGGAAATGAAGAAGTTGTGGAAAGTATGTGTTATTTTTTTTTTACCTTTCAGGTAGGAAAAAGAAAGTTGTTAAAAACATGGCTATTACTAACTAAATTAATTAGACACAAGTTTAAGTCAGGGTTATGGCAGGTAATGGGTGAAAATATTAAAAAGCTAACAAAGTTAGAATAAAGAAAAAGCAGAATTGAAACATCTTTAAAGAATAAATTTAGGCGGAGTAAGAATATCTTTGAAAAAACATGAGGAGTATTAAATTGAACTTTTATGTTGATTAGGGCTGATTTAGTATTAGCACACTTGAAAATATATTTTAGCAAAAGAGAGTATTTATATTATGTAATAAACAAAATTATACGTATATGCAATCACTTTCTCTAGGAGTAAATACCAAAACACAAAGATCGGTTTGAAATTTCAAATTTGTTCAGATTTTATAGGCCAAATAATTACACCCAAATGTTTGAAAAATCGAGTTTGGTCGTGCAGATCTAGGGTTAATAATGCCAAAACAAGACAACTTAGGCTTACAAATCCTACAGAAAGTCCAAAATGCTGATCAGATTAAACATGCCTTTTTTTTCCCGACATCCAACATTTTTAAAGCTAAATAAACTAAAAATTTGACATTTCAGGATTAAATGTTTTTGTCTAAAAGGAAAATCTCAGTAACACGATGATGATTAAACTAACTATGAAACATAATAACTACTCAAAGTAATTTACATATTGATATTATATATAATAGGAACAATAACATTAATTTATGCAGGTTTCTTAAGGTTAGAACTATTGTCCGTACAACAACCAAGCCATCGCCTAGTGACAAAGCCTGTGTTTGATATAAGCCATATACTCCCTTTGGTTGTTAATTTTTTTTTTATGTACCCACTTTCTAAAAAGGGGTGTTTATTTTGTTCTACGCGCTTCTACTGTATTCTACTAGTCTTACATGCACGCGATGCGTGCGGATATAAGAAACAAATTAGTGTTACATTTAAACCTGAAATAACATGTAAAAAATATAATATAAATGCGATGCGTGCGAATATAAGAAACATATAAGTTAGATAGAGTCGAACGCATATCAATTCGTGGACTATGGACCGTGGAGCACATAGAGCTACGTGCACCAAAAGAACATGTGTGCATAAGTAAAAGAACACGACACTACGGCAAAAGAACATGCGATATAATATTTCACTTTTTTATTATTATAATAATTTTTTTTTATTTTACTATTTATTAAAACCTAAATAAAAAAAATACTCATGTTCTTTTCTCGTAACCAGATGTTCTTTCAATTATATACTGTGTTCTTTTGGTGCACGTAGCTCTATGTGCACCATGGTCCACCTTCTAAATTGCGAACGCATATAAACAGATTGATTAAAATGGTAAGAATTTATTTAAGGGCTAGATTGATTAAATGCTTCTTTGAGCTTTTTCTATTAGGTAGGTTGTCATTATATTCTCTATTCTATAAATGTGGAGGGTATTTTAGTAATCCAAGGGGGACACCAAAATTGGATTTACTAAAATAACCTCACCTCTTCACTTATATAATAGAGATTTTTAGCGAACATATTTTTTTTACTATTTATTCCTTTTCCCAATAATATTACACCTTTTTATCATCTGTGTCGTACTTAACCCACCGTTTTCTTGCTGAATCCCACTATTACCCAATTATTTTATTCCGCTCTCTTACTTTTTCACCTTTTTCTTACACCCACTTATCTCTCCTAGAAACAAGTGTATACAATAATTGGGTATAAAAAAATAGAGGGACTATGTTGTTTTAGTTTGAACTTGGTGTGCTGAGTGTTGGGGGGGGGGGGGGGTTACTTCTGTATTATTTTGGAAAAGTCAGAGTACTGCTATGATATGAGGAAAGTTTTCAGAGTTGATTGCATGGTTAGTCAGCATATTTATTCTCGAAGAGCGTGTATGTTCTGTTTTGTGTCTGCAACCTACTTACTGAGTGAGCTGGTTTTTATTTTGCATGAAAATTTATGTTTCCTAGACTCTTTAGAAGTTTGGATTTGTATACAACATCTTACATATATATGCCAACCTTTTTCATCATTTTCTTGGGATCATGTACTCATGCCAACATCAACATCTAATGCCTCTTAAAGGGTATTGGATGGAGGGATATGGGGTGTACTGAACCTCGACATAAGATGACAAGAGCTGTTTCTGTTAGATCATTGATCCAAAATGCTATTACAATCTACCATCCCTTATGAATCAGAAGTACGCCAGTGTGAGAAAGCTATCTTGATTTGGTCTGGTGTAATCCTACATAAAAGAGTAGTACATATGTTTACTTCCTTTAAATGGGCATTCCAAGGTAACCAAGTATTGATAAGTTATAAGCTTCTAAGTTGTCAATATATGGCAAGGTAATTGGAGAATTAGTGACTTTCAGAGTTAGGAACTTCACAAAGGTAACAATCCACAAAGCCAGCATTGGAGATTGTTGATGTTACCTTTGCATTGTCTTTTCCATCTAGATCTTCCTTATTAGTGACTTTGATGTTTTTCTACAGATTTTGAGAGGTGTAATTCAGGTGGAGTGGAGTGAAATTGGCTGTTTTTCTGATCCTATACCAACTATTACTAAAAAAAGTTCAGTCCATTTGTAAATACAGAATGTTGGCATGAATGTTTGTTTTATTCTAATTCCATCCAGTGATCATCTAGGGCCCTAATATTGGTCGCTTTGTGTTATTTCTCACGACTCTGTCTTTGGTTTTATTTTAAAAATTCAGCTTAATGCTGAAATTATTTCTTTTCAGAAAAGGTTTGGTTTGTGTCACCAAATTGCAAATTGGTACCCCTTCATTCCTGAAAACACGTGCATCTTTCGGCAGTTTCTGAATACGCTTCCATTTTGGCACGAGACCGCTAATTGTTTAGTGATCCTCTCTCCCAGTAACCCCACTTGTACCAATTATTATTGTTTCTCTCTTCTATTAACCCTACTTGCACCCTTTCTTTGTTATTTCTCCACCTGTACATTAGCTTTCATTTTCATGTATTACCCACAAGCCTTACTAAACCTATGCGCAAACACAAGTGTTGCAAGTATATAGGAACAGAGGGAGTAATCCGTAAGTGAGATTTACAAACAACTGAAATAGGTAAATAAATAGAGAAGGGAAAAGAATATGAAGGAAAATTCTACATGGTCCTGCCCCATGGCCCTTCCCCTTCCACTAACGTTAAAGTGCAACATCCCCTCGAGGTCCTACCTACCATTATCCACAAGTGCAATCAATTAAGGTTGATGGCTTTCTTGAGGTTCATCTCTGTCCTCTAATATTAATCCCAGAAATTTTAGATGCTCCCAATGTAATAGGTCAAATTTGAAGAACCATAATGCAAATTGAATGTGATTCGTCTTTGTTCTTGCACAAATTAGAATAGTAACTTTTTATAAGATCAATAACAACAATGTCAAAACATTAATACTAAAAGGAATCTTGAAATTGCGGAGCCCCAAAGGATGATATGGTACGATTTTTTTAATTTCATGAACAAAATCAAGTTAAATCCAATAACTGCTTAAGGTTGTCTATTTCAGGTTTTATCTAGAGTGCTGAAATTAAGGCTAAGATGTGCTGGAGTGGATAGTTTAGTGCAAGGGAGAAACATGGGTGGAAAGTATGTGTGGTTGTTTTCAAAGGCTTGAATATATTAAGGCTAATGTTTTCGAAGGATAACTTGTTAAAGGGTGTTAGACGAGGGGCTTCACTGCTTCAGTATCCAGTCCTGTCATCATGGTTCGTGGGGGTGACTATTTGTAGGGGTGGCGAGGGAGGATGAAGGGTTCCATAGGTTTTGAAGGAACAGGAGTGGGGGTTTTTGCTTTCCATTTTATCTTTATTTCTTCCCATTTTAAAGGTGAGGGGTATAATAGTTGCTTTAATTATTACCATATGCCACCCTAGCACTTAACGATATGTTATGAGGCAGAGTTGGTCAAAATTTAAGGAGAGGGTACCATGTTAAATTTAAAAAATTTAGGCAAGGGCGCCTTAACTTATACAGAATCTCCCATGTATAAATTTATATTCTTTCTGATACGCTTAATTTTCTCTCTACTTGCTGAATAAATAGAACTATGGGTTTGTGGGTCTCGGAAAGGCGAAGGATAAAAAGGAACTATAGCATACAATTTAGTTGGAACAGAATGCTCCGGTTTTTAAAGGAGCATATGTTTCACGCGATTTACTATGGGATAGAATAAACTTTGTTGGCATCCTTGTGGACTCAGGCAGCTGCGATTTTAAAAACTGACTCAATTGGAGAGCTACAACAGAACTGGGCTAATTTGTAACTAGTTTCTTATGGTTCATAATGAGGACACCTTGTCCTCTTGCTTTTTTTCTCCCTATTTCTTAATAAAATATATTTTCCTATTATAAAAAAGAACTTTATGCACTATCATTTTGGACGTATATGATTTATCCAACTATCACAAGTTAATTTTTTTTGTTTATGTTTCTTAGAGCTATTTGCTGTATGTTTTATTTTGTGCCTAATTTTAATTATTCTCATATTTCTATATCTATGATAGACGCAGATTAGATTACATATAGCATGTTTCGTTTGGTGAGTTTAATGTTGTCTATTATTTCAATACACTAATATCAGCTTTTCCAATTTGTAGGTTAGATGTGTTGGGTCTGCATGAATTTGATAGTATACGGAAAAGAATGTCCGTCGTAATTAGATTTCCTGACAACTCAGTCAAAGTATTAGTAAAAGGTGCTGATACTTCTATGTTCTCGATTTTGGCCAAAGGAATGGACAAAGATGATCATGTAGAAACTGCTACTCAAGGTCATCTTCTTGATTATTCTTCTTTTGGTTTACGTACACTGGTTGTGGCTGCACGAGATCTGACAGATGAAGAACTTGAGGAGTGGCAGAAAAAGTATGAGGACGCTAGTACCTCTTTAACTGATAGATCTGCAAAACTACGTCAAACAGCAGCTTTAATCGAGCGTGACTTGACATTACTTGGGGCTACTGGTATAGAGGATAAGTTACAAGTTGGTGTGCCTGAAGCTATTGAGTCCCTTCGCCAGGCGGGCATTAAAGTTTGGGTTTTAACTGGTGATAAGCAAGAGACAGCAATCTCCATTGGGCTTTCTTGTAGACTCTTGACCACTGATATGCAGAAAATTATCATCAATGGGACTTCAGAACAAGAGTGCAGAAGCCTTTTAGCTGAGGCAAAGTCCAAGTATTTTGTCGCATCAGCATGTTGTGGAGATGAGAGCTTGGTACGGAAAAAGGACGCTACAAATGGTTATCTTGAGATCCCAGATGATTCAAATAGTGCGGATATAGTCTCATGGAGCCCAGGAAAAGAAGAAGAATTGACAAGTTCTTCATTGGCTCTAATTATTGATGGGAATAGTTTGGTTTACATTCTCGAGAAAGATCTTGAGTTACAGGTGTGATTTTTGTTTTGGCCATATTATCTTTTTGTGGGACAGCTTTATACTTTCTGGCAGTATACTTCTTTGGTTCATTGTTTTTTGGTGTTGGAATTTGGAGAAATTTTATCTGGAAAACATTAACTGGCCGTGTACATTGGTCGTACAAATTTGACTTGGGTTACCACTTTTACTGCATATGCCTCTTTTTGATTTTATAAGAATATAATTTTTTCACTATATGTTTATTTATATCTGTACAAGAGAATCTCATTATTATTTATTGTTGATCGTCTTTTTTGCTTGCTACAGCTTTATGATCTTGCAACTTCTTGTCAAGTTGTGATTTGCTGTCGTGTTGCACCCTTGCAAAAGGCTGGGATTGTTGATTTAATAAAGAGTCGCACTGATGATTTGACACTGGCTATTGGTGATGGTAAGTTGGTTTTTCTGATTACTGCAAGTCGTCCTTTGATTAGGCTTTGCTTTATTCAACTAGGAGCACTCATGGAAATCCAAATTCTTGGGAAATAGAAGATTTGCAGAATTAAGTTACATAGCTACCCCCCACATCAAAACTTGAGGGTAGCTATGTAACTTATTTTTTGCAACACTTCTATTTCCCTAGGATTTGGACTTCCATAAAATAATACACAAATCCCAAGTTAAGCCATTCTACAGTTTTTGATGAAACTTTGTTACTTGTGGATTTTTGAGTTCCATATAAAATTAAAAATCAATCAACAAGTTATTTGCAAGTTCCTGATTTCAAGTATTTGCCAACAAAAGGCCTTAGTTTGAAGGTATTGGAAAATGCTTTGGTTTTTGATGTGGGATTATGTACAAATTCTGTCTGACATAAACACTTGTTTTCCTCAAAGTGCCCCTCCCCCCACCCTGCAATGTTTGTTAATAATCAATTTACGAAGATAAGAATCAATTGTTAATGAACCTAGGTGCAAACGATGTTTCAATGATTCAAATGGCGGATGTTGGGGTTGGAATTTGTGGTCAGGAAGGACGTCAGGCGGTTATGGCGTCTGATTTTGCTATGGGACAATTTCGTTTTTTGAAAAGACTACTATTGGTGCATGGTCATTGGAACTATCAGCGTGTTGGTTATCTGGTCCTCTACAACTTCTACAGAAATGCAGTATTTGTACTTATGCTGTTCTGGTATGTGCAACCTGGTTTTTGTCCTAGTATATCAACCTGGACAAATTCTTAGTTTCAATAAATCTGTTGTTCATCTCTTGTTCTATTAAATGCATACCTTTTTTGGCCGTATTATTCTCCCATAATATTCTTATTTGCACATTTACCGTGATTTTTTTGTGGAAGTGGGTGCATGGTTGTATTTCAGTTTTTAGCCTTTTTTGAAGTGAGGTGTCCTTTGGTCAGATGTTTTTCATTATTTAAGGGGCATCATTTCCTTGCTGGTTGCTATGAAATGTAAAAGTTTGTAATCTGATCTGGATTTGTTGTTCATTTTGTATTAATATGCTAATCAAGGGAGTACCGGAGTATTAGCCTTCTGACTATCCTAGAAAGCTAAATGCAATGTCTCTGTATTATCTTAGATTATTTATGCTGTTGGTCTCTTTATACATTTTTGAAGCAATTATAGTTAGCTACTATGAGTAGCCCACACTAGAATTTTTATGGACCTCATTGCGTTAACATCAAAATTTATGATATTTAGCAACAAATTGCCTTCCTCTTGTCAACTTCCTTTCATCCTTTAATTAAATTACAAAAAGTGTGTTGTTTATTGAACATCTTATGAGCACTACAGAGTTCTTCTGAAGCATCCTGTAGATTGAATGGTTGTATTGCTAACTTTTAGCCTTTTGGTCGTTGAACAAAAATCAGATATTATATATATGTCCTTGCTCTAACCAATAAAACTAGTTATAACATTCACCTTTCTTTGTGACAGGTATATAATGTGTACTGCGTTTTCAACAACTCAGGCGTTGACTGATTGGAGCAGTGTCTTTTATTCTGTTATATACACTTCTGTGCCAACTATTGTTGTTGGAATTTTGGATAAGGACCTGAGTCATAAGACATTGCTTGAGCATCCAAAGCTCTACGGTGCAGGACATAGACAAGAGAGCTATAATTTGCAGCTTTTTTGGATAACAATGCTGGACACCTTATGGCAGAGTCTTGTCCTCTTTTATGTTCCCCTGTATACATACTTCGACAGTACCCTTGATATTTGGAGTTTGGGCAGTTTGTGGACTATTTCTGTTGTACTCCTTGTTAATATGCACTTGGCAATGGACATTCAGCGCTGGGTAGTTATCACTCATTCTGCTGTATGGGGATCAATAGTCATCACATGTGTATGTATGGTGGTTTTGGATTCTATACCTATTTTTCCGAACTACTGGTCAGTTCTCATTTTTGCAGTTTAAAATTCATCGTGATTATGTGAATTGTGATGATTATTTATGTAAAGTGTAACCCGTCCTTTTTGCATTTGCAGGACCATTTATCATCTTGCAGTTACACCTACTTATTGGCTAACAATTGCCCTAATTTTAGTCGTGGCATTGCTTCCCCGCTTTCTTTGCAAAGCTGTGTTTCAAATGTTTTGGCCTTCAGATATTCAGATAGCTAGGGAAGCTGAGATAATGAAAAGGCGGAAAAAGCTAGATGCAAAAACAGAGCATGCCAGTTGATGTGTTTAATGTACAAACGTACAGGCTTTATTTTCAAGACTACTGATGTGCACCTATTCTATCTATGGCCCCCATCCCTCAAGTTCCACCAGTAAGCATCTGTTTTTATTTTTATTTTTCCTGTCAATTCGTTGAGTATTCTTTATTAATAAGATGGAGCTATGTTTTGTATTTATTCAGCAATGTCATACATATTAAGGCTTAGGTGTGGGACCCATTGTCCTAAGCGTCGACTGATGTTTCAGAATTCAACCAGGATTAAGAAACCAAATTCAGAGTCATAGGTCAATGCGCCCTATCAGAATACCTAAATGATGACACTTGCCTAGTTCTTGTCATCTTTCTGTGTGGATTATTGTCCATAGAGGAATACATATCTTCAGTTTCCTTCTTATTTTCATAAATTCAATTGCTGTTGTATATTATGATGCCTTGGTCACTTGGTTCAAAGACTAGTTTTGAATAAATGTTTACAAAGCTTTTAAGATTGAGTCTAACACTATAATGGAAAGACAAGGTTCTGCTTTTTGGGTCAACTTTCAGTGTAATCACGATTTCCTGTTTTGGATGCCAAATTCAGGGCGACGTTTCATCTCTTTATAAAATATCTTGGACTTTAGAGTTTCCTTAGTTTTGTGTTTTTGGAAGTGAAAGAACCAACTATTTGAGTTGTGCAATTTAGTTGAGTCATATGGTAATGTAGATGCCTAAATCCTCTACTCCCCAGCCTACATTAGTCCTATTACTGCAGCTGAAGAACAAGAACCCCTTTGCTGCATATCAGATCAACCTAGTACAGAGATACCTCTTTGATTATATTGCGATTAAGATGTGATCATGTGAATGTTCAAATTAGCGTGATAGTCCTGTTTCATACAATAGTCTCGCTGAGCCGACATTTCTTGTGAATCCGGCAGCTCTGGTATGCAATAGGATTCCAAATTTTATGTTGTTAATGAGGAAGGGGGGATACTGGAGTTGAGAATTTGAGATTGACATGTGTGCACAAACTCAACAGCTGGATAGTTGGTAGGCTGTTGTCAGTGCACGGGAATTCTGACTTTGCTGTTGCTGCCTAATGTACAAGTGTATGATCTATCAGAGCACTGGGATTTATATTCCTGTTTTAATTTTTTACCTTCTGATATGCATAAAAGACGTCGTCAAGTCGAGAAACCGCTAGCAATCGCTAGAGCGGCTGTATAAATCACCTCCATTGTGCAAGAGAAAACCATCAGACAATGCTAGATGGATGATGTTGAGTTTCTTTGTAGAATTTTGGAAATTAATTTGCTGGGGTATTACTCAAATTTAGATTTCTCGTAAATTTTAATTGTGCTCGATAACTACGTTATTGTTCGGTACTGCTCTCCCTCATTTCCTTTTTTTCGTATTCAATTATGCTAATTTCCGCTCATTTTTCTATGAATTAATTGGAAATTGAGAATTTATTCTCATTGGGGTTTACATTTTCATTTAGTGTTTGGATAAATTGAATTAGATAATTGTTATGCTCAGGCTTTGGTGTTGTTAACAGTGAAATAAAGGAAAGACGCAGTTTTAGCATCTAAAGAGAGCGGTCATTTCCTTGTTGATGTTAACAATTTATGCTGTTATTTTTTCTTGATTGTTATTTTTAAAGTTACTTGAATTGTTTGGTGCTATAGTTGCAATTTTAGGTTTAATTGTGATAGTTAAGGTGGGAAAATTTGTCGATTTAGGTGATGCTTGTCGGGATGATTTTTAATAAGATTGAAAAGGTTACTGACGTCAGTTTCGTCCTCGATGATGGAACCGGGAGGATTAGTGTTAACAGATGGTGAGGATTTTTACTCTGTGATTTTTGGGTTTGACAGTATGCACGGAAGTTTGGTTTTAATTTATGGTTTTCTTTATGGCTGTACAGGGTTAATGAACCTCACGACTCAAATGAAATGGCAAAGACAATGTGAGTAACTTGATCCTTTACTCTTGCAGCATAATTTTCCGCTATGAATTTTAGACTATTCGTAGATACTGATTGTAATTTGTGTACTCCATCCATCTCTTAAAGTGTGAACCAATTTTTTTTTTCTTTTTGGGTTGTCATGAAGGATGGTTAAAATTGATTGGGATTGTATACATCAAGTAATTATCATAGAAGACAATGATCTATATGTTTCCTTATGCTGTTCTATGCTTTCCGATAATGTTGGCATTTGTTGGTGTAACACAATAGTTTTTGAAGTAACCTTTTTCTTTTTGTTTCTATGTAAACTTAAAAAGTTTTCAAGGCATAAAAAACATTTGATGGCATTTTCTGTCAATTATGCTTTGTATAAAATTATTGAGTATAAACTAGAGACTGATTTTTATTATGCTAGCTTAAAATGTTGTCTGATTACTCTGTGAATTCCAAGTGCACAGGTGTTGTATTTTTCAGTAACTATCTTTTCTTTAAAAACTAGTGAGTTGCAGTTCTCAATTTTGCTCATTTTTGCGACAGCTAAAGAGGGTAGCCTTGATTTTCTTGAGTGCCTGGGCAGAATGAAAGGGTGAGATAGGGTATTGTGATAGACAAAAAGGTAAATAGAGGGAGTATAGTGACCATATTTCTAGCCCAATCAGACGGTTTGTTTGGAGACAAGTTAGTGTTAATGGAGCTCAGTGATATTTCTATTGTTGAGTTGTTGTGGAGCGTAAGTCATCTTTTCCGGGACTGTTAACTGACAAATGAAGCTATTACATACTTCTTTTTGTGGGAATACATAGTAAAATCTTAGTAGGGTAAAAATGAATTTAGTTATTGCATACATCTGCCATGAGATATTGTTCTCTAATTTTGGCTTAAGTGAATTGGTCTACATGTTACATCTTTCTCCTATGTGTATTATTATGACAAGTTAAGTATTTAGGTGATACATATGTAGTCCTCTTGTGCTTTGATGATGTTTTCAATTTCTGAATATGTAGGATGTTATCATTCTGGGATTATTAACCACATTATTTTTTATTTTATTTTTCCAATTTCAAGGTTGTTCAATTCAAAGACTCGTCTCAAATATTTGCCTCGTGCTTGGAAGAACGACTGAATTGATCAAGACCACCATATTGAGGCCTCTACGCCACCTTTTGTATAGCTATGTAAATGAGCATCAATTTGACACGTTAGCTATTTTTTGTACATGCTGAAACAAGTTAACGTATCAATTATTGGATGTACAACTCAAACAAAGTTGGGTGAGAAAATCGTAGGTGATCTCTTTTGGTAAACATACACTTCTACTACTATCAAGTATATACAAAGTTTATGCTTTTCTTTTGGCGTTTACTCTGTATTTGCTTATATGTTTATCAAATTACAACTTAAACAAAAAAAAAGCAACTTCATACATGACTATATGAGGCACAAATTCGAAGGAACCAGATAAATCAGTTTTCAAGAACCCACCTTCTTGAATGTTGATTTCTTTAGAAGTTAAATTATTCCTTGGAATAAACATTTGCCAAACAATCCACGATGTATGCTACTCCGTATTATAAAAAACAAACACAACAAAAACTTTGCAAATTGTTTTGGGAAATTCTCATTGGTAGCATAATATTATACTTTTGTAATCTCTCATTGGTAACAAATTTTTTGCTACATTCTCTAAAATAGCACTAGTTATTTAGGATATCTCTAATCTAACATTATTTTAATAATTTCCACCAAATTAACTTAAAACTTAATTAGAATTAATCATGGTTAACTCATTTCATTCCCTCCAAAAAATTATAGGTTGTGAAACCAACAACCCCTCTTTCCCCCTCAATTTTCTTCGTGTTTTCCTCTCACCCCCTTCCATCTCCTTGGACTTTTGTTTTTCCTGAATTTTTTATTCAATCTGATCCAATTTTAACCTGCTTTTATTCTTTAGCAGAAACTCGTGGAGTGATTCATTTTTCAGATTATCTTTTAGCCGGAATTTTGTTACCTAAGTTCGGCAATTTTGTTACCTAATAGCTGATTATTGTTGTGTTGGGCTTAGTGCATTTTCTTTTGGAGTATGTATGAAATAGCCTTGGGAAATCTACTGTTTTCTAATTTCTTTGCTCGGTTGAGCCTGTTGATGATTATCGAACATTGATGATAAAGTGTTCGGTTGATTCGTTTGCTTACTCATGTGTCCGGACCTGCTAATACATGTACTAGCTTTGGGACATTTGCAAAAGTATAATACTACCATAGAGAATTTTCCAATTGTTTTTATACCCAAAATTTGGGTGACGATTATAAGGCGGCCCTTCTTGTGTCAGGCCCTGTTCTTTAGAGCTGAACTGAATTGAACTGAACTAAACTGAATGCTCCTGAACTTAACTTAACTTAACAGAATATTACCGAAATAAATAATAAATAATAAATAATAACTAGTTAGTTACAAAATAATAATAAAAAATGTTAATTAATAACTAAATAATAATTAATAACTAAATAACTAAATAATAAATAATAATAATATGTAATTGATTACTAAATAATTATAATAAATGGTAAATATTAATATTAATAATAATAATTCATAATTAATAACTAATAACTAAATACTAGTAATTAATAACTAATAATCAGTAATTAATTAATAAAAATAATAATATATTATAAATAATAAATTATATTAATTAATAATAAATAATTATTTATAAATAATAATAATAATATAAATGTAAATAATAAGTAATATAATAATATAAATATAAATGATAAGTAATATAATATAAATAATAATATAAGTAATAATAATAATAATAATAATAATAATATTATTATTATAATTATTATTATTACTGTTATTATTATTATTATTATTATTGTTAAGTTAAATTGAATTGAATTAAACTGAATTAAACTGAAGTGAACTGAACTGGACTGAACTGAACTGAACTGGACTAAACTGAACTGAACTGAACTGCCAAATAAGTTCTGAAACTGAAATTAAGCCAAAAAGAACAGGGGCTCAGTTTAAAAACTTTTTCCCTACTATGGGGGTCACAAAATGAACATTGGGTGATGAATTGTTTGGTTACATCCTGACCACGGGACATGTCATAATTGTTACTCTGTAATTTTTTACGAAAACTACGCAGTAACATTTTTGTTGTCAGAAATTACCTTCAAAACTTTCACTTAACCTACCACTACCGGATATTGGATTTCAACCTACTTTTTATCTTTTAGTTCTCACTTTAAAAAAAAAAAAAATTAAGGAACAAATTAAAGTGGTCGGACTAGAGCTGAATCTTACCAAATTGAGTAAAATGAGAAATGGTATCCACCAATCTACAAACTACAAGGTATTAAGACTATTAACCATACCTAATAAAAAAGAAAGGGTATTCACCATCTACAAACTACAACTCTATATTTGGTGGAGTGAGAAAGACTTTGTGGTCTACTTGGAAGTATTTGGTGGTGGTTCTCAGTATGTGCTAAAGGTTTAACCGTGGAAAAGCAGGAACATCTAGGATACCTTTTTATGAACGATTATTTTGATTAGTTTCCTCTAAGGAAGTTGATGTCTTGCTCTAAGTGTTGGACAGTCTAAACCTTACGAGGAATTTTATATACAATTTGTTCCGAGTAAGATAAGTTTAAATCATATACGAAGAATATAGTTAGTAAGACGTATTATTGCCATGAAATCTGATAAATCTCGTAATTACCTTTGTTAATATGAATGTCAACTAACTTAGTTGGTTAAAGTTTTAAAGATTTGTTCAACATATGTGATCAAATCACGTCTACCTTGCAACAATCTTCTTTACACCTAAATAGTTATCAACCCTATTGATTCTTGCATAAACTATTTAAAATTATTGGCCATGCTATGAAAAATTGAATACTCGAGTGTATGATGTCAAAGTTCAAAGGTAACTTATCAACAACTCTCCCACCAACACGGCAACACCTCATGGATTCTTCTTTGACTTAACTTTCACTATTAAATTCATTATGTTATCTCTCTATTTGTAACCCAACACAAATAGTAACATTTATGCATTTGTAACATCGTTACACTCAGACTCAAATTTTTTTGTTTTCTTTCTTTAGTCAAATATAATCTTCAAAATGTGGACTACCTTTCTGTTATTCTGAATATTGACTAGACTAGAAATCGTGTGAATATGTAGGACACTAGGCCGGTACGGTATTAGCTAAAATGATGATCATTGGCTAATACATATTCAATCTTCTAAATAACTAAGTTAAACTAATTTTAGATTCGCAATTTAAAAAAAAAAAATTTATAGGTCTACTTTTGTGAGAAATAATCTTTTATGAAATTTCTGACAAATTCAGACCTTTTAAAAAAAATTGTGCGAAACATGGTTAGTTCATTTTCAGGGGTTGACCTTCCGGCGTTTATTATGACGTGTCGATTACGGGCGTTTTTTTTTCTTGGAAAATTTGCCAAAACAAACGTTTTATATGTTTGACTTTGCGAGAAATAGCCTTTTATAATTTTTTGGCAATTTCTAACCGTAATTTTTTTATTGTTTTTTGCGAGAAACAACATTTGAAATATTTTATTGGAAGATGATTTTATTTTATTGTGTTAAAATCATTCAAGATTCACATGGAAGTCATAAAGGAACTGAACTTATTATTTTGTTTTGATTGCCTCTCTTATGTTTATCATGACCTTCCTCTTGTTCCTTTGCCCTCTTCTTTTTGCTAGTCCTACCAACCATGTTCATGTAAGTAGGAGGAAGAGGTTCTGGGTAAGGTGTAACTTCCCACTAGTTATGACCTTACATGAATGTAAATATATAAGCACAAACCTTGGCATATGTTTGTATATGGTATGCATGGTGAATTAAGTTCTCATTATCATGTTTTACTTTCTCTTGTGGGTGCATGTCATGACACGTCAACAAGGAATACTCATGGAATTACACGTATCTAGCATGTAGCAGAAACATACCTTTATTTCCAAATTAAACAAATGTGTCTTTTTCATGATCAACTTTAAATTTATGTAAGTCTACTTGGTTAATCAATTATGCTACTCACTTCTACTAGACCCCTATGAATTAGATTATCTTAATTACATATAGCATTATGATCCCGTCAAAGCTCTTCAGCCCTTCCCTTTTGCTAAAACCCTTTGCATAGTATACCATCCTCCTAATCCAACTTACCCATTAACTAGATGATTGGTTTTCTCTTGCATCCCTTTAACATATTATTGGAATTCTTATAGCAATCTTTGAGAAGCATATTAGAGTTATGTATTCCTTGATCTCTGACATGTTGGAATTCCTTCTAACTAGTTTTAGGCCTCAACATTAATTCTACTTATTATCTAAATGTAAGATTATAATGATGTTAGCTAGCACGACAATTAAAAAAAAAAATCACAATAAAAGGTAACAAAGGTTGTTTGTTGCAAAAACAATAAAAATAATAAGGTACTACGTATGAAATTGCCAAATTTAGAAAAATATAAAAGATTTTTTTTCTCGCAAAGTCAAACATATAAAAGGCCTATTTTGACAAATTTTCCAATTAAAAAAAAGCACGTGAACGACACGCCACAGTCAGAGGCGTCCATATATATATGGTCCTATAAGGGTCTAAAGGAACCCCGGTTTTATTTTTATAAAAAATGGTTAAACTGATTTTGAGGTAATTAATTGCACTTAAAATAATTAATATATGTGTAATTAACTTACAATAATGATAATGAAATATACCTGTAGCAAAATGGTTGCTTATTGATAATGCTACATAGGTTGTTTTGGTTCGAAAAATCCTAAGAGGACATTGAATATGAATTTTTTCGTCTTTTACTTGTCATTTGTTAATTCTCTAAATTCTTCACTTTTTTTCCTTTTTCCCTAACAAGTCGTATTTTCTTCATCAGTTTACTTTAAAAAAAAAATGGTTGTTTCTATAAGATTCATGATTTTGCTTTTACAGAAACAAAAATTATAGTGTTATTTTTCTTCAAAAAGATTTTTTTTAAAATTTCCATAAGATTTTCTTCTAGTAATGTTTTTTGTACTCCATTTTTATAGACTTATAATTGCATGTTTCTTTGAACTTTTTTAGAGGCTTATTTAATTATTTCGTATATAATAGCATAATGCCCAATAAGTGTTGAGAATCCTTTTTTTATTAGTGTCTCTGTGTGTTATTTATTTAGTGGCAATAATTGTAATAAAGTAAATCTCCATGAAAACTCTATTTTTCCATTTTAAATTGAAATCGCACCAAGTTATTGTTATAATTTGGACAAGGTATTGAGTTTTATTGTTATGAAACCCAAAATTAAAGTTCTTTATTATGGCGTTTATAATATTTTGACTACTTGCCTTTCAACGTACTTTAACCCCCTACAAGGAGGAAAATGAGAAAGTATCAGCGCGTTTTCTGTCAGGCGGCCTGACGGCCACGCGCCTGTCAGTCCGCTGACTCCCCCACGCGCGCGTGGGCTTCACGCGCCACATAAATACGAAATCTCATATTTCTTTCTCTCCCTTCCTCCTTCCTCCTTCCTCCTTCCTTCTTCACAACAGCGACATCCTTTCTCAAACCCTAATCTAATTTTGCGAAATTATTCAGCTTGCTCCGCCGCAATCGCCGCCAACAACTTTCAGATCCGGCATGGGCGACGGCGGCTATGAGCAATTTCAACCACCAATACCGATATTTCCGCCACAATCACCGCCGACAACTTTCAAATCAGACATGGCCGACGGCTTTCAACCACCACCACCATTATTTCCGCCACAATTTCAACAACCAACACAGATGTTTCCGCCACAATTTCAACCACCGAGTTTTCAACCTCGCCACCTTCAACATTCTCCTCGATTTCTAACACCACCGAATTTTCAACCTCGCCACCTTCAACATCCTCGATTTCTACCACCACCGATTTTTCAACCTCGCGACTGTCATCCTCCTCCTCGTTTTCAACCTCCTGCGCGATTTGATAACCCTAACCAAAGCGACCTACATCCTCCTCCTCGATTTCAACCTCCTGCCCGTTTTGATAACCATTATCAAAGCGATCTTCATCCTCCTTCTCGATTTCAACCTTCTGCGCAATTTGATAACCCTAATCAAAGGGCTTTTACAACATTGCAGCAAGTAACTACTGAAACAAGTTCTGGAACAAAGGAAAACACATCTGAAACAAGTTCTGCAACAACAGGAGAAACAACATCAGCTTATTTTTCAGGTTTTAAAATTAATTTAATGAATATAGTTAACTAATTGATTACTTGTCGTAACTAATTAGATTGTGCAATTAACTAAGCGGCAAAAAAACTAAACAAATCGGTTAACTAATTGCTTTGAAAGAATCACTAACTGGTCAAAATAGTTAACTAATTGGATAATAAACTAAATAATATATAAAGGAACTTTTAATTTAAATAAATCACTGATTTCTTTAAGAACTTAACTAAATAATATCAATACTAAACTAATTTTTTTTAAAGCTACTTTTCAAATTTCATTTTTCACTAAGTTAACCATTACCATCAATTAGGTAACCTTTTCCACCAAATAGTTAACTTTTTGAAGCAACTAGTTAACCTTTTCCACCAAATAGTTAACTTTTTGAAGCAATTAGTTAACTTTTATCATCAATTAGTTAACTTTTATCATCAATTAGTTAACTTGTACCATCAATTAATTAAGTTGTTCCCTTAATTAGTTAACTTGTACCATCAATTAGTTAAGTTGTTCCCTTAATTAGTTAACTTTTATCATCAATTAGTTAACTTGTTCTCTCAATTAGTTCAATTGGTTAACTAATTTCCTGAATTATGTAACTAATTAGTTTCTTTTGTTAATTATTACTTTTGTTCATTTTACAGGTTCAAAAGATATTTGGAACGATTTAACAGAGGATGATATTAGAGGACCTTTGACTGGATATACTGGCACTGTAGATGAACTATATGAACTTTATGACAAACATTCAATACTTCTTGGATTTTCAATAAGAAAAAACACATTAAGGAGAGATCAAAAAACGGGAGAGATAAAGGAAAGATACTTTTGTTGTTCAAAGGAAGGAAAGAGAAAGGAAAACACAAAGAACACAAAGAAAGAAGAAGCAACTGTATCAAGTGAGAGCAAACAGAAAGAGCAGTCAAAGAACGCAAGGCAGCAAAACCTTACTAGAACAGGGTGCAACGCATCTATACGATTGAAGTTACAAAAGGATGGAAAGTTTATAGTCTTTCATCATGTTATAGAACACAATCATGCCTTAACAAGAGAGTCACTGCAAAACTTTGAAAGGTACAAAACAAAATACAAGTAATTAGTTAACCATTAAATATATTTAGTTAGGCTTTGACATTAATTACTTAAGCGTTTAAATAATTTTGTTTTAATAATAAACTAGATCAAACAGTTACTTACCTTTTTTCCATCAATTACTTAACTTTTTTCATAAATTAGTTAACCTTTTCCATGCATTAGTTAACTTTTTAAAACATTTAGTTAACGTTTTGCATCAATTAGTTTACTTTTTACCTCAATTACTTACTTCCTAAAACCATAAATTAACTTTTTCATCAATTAGTTAACTTTTTCAATCAATTAGTTACGTTTTTGCATGAATTAGGTAACTTTTATTTTAATAATATATTAGTTATTTACCTTTTACAACAAATAGTTAACTTTTTGCATATATTAGTTAACTTTTTACAACAATTAGTTAACGTTTTGCATCATTTCCAGATCACAAAGAAAAATTGATGAAGAAAAGGGAAAAGTAATTGAAGGACTCACACTATCAGGAATAACACCAGCAGATTCCTATAGATATATGTGTAATGAAGCTGGCGACGCAAGGGTGGTTGGACACACATTAGTTGACCACATGAATTTCACAAGTAGATTGAAAATGAAAAGACTAGAAGGAAAAGATACACAAGCAGTTGTGAACATGTTAATTAAGAGAGGAGAAGAAGATCCAAACTTTTATTTTCGAGTAAAGGTGAACGAGGCAAACCAAGTAATAAGCATGTTTTGGAGGGATGGAATGATGCAAGAAGATTATGACGTATATGGTGATGTCTGTGTCTTTGACACAACTTTCAGAACAAACAAATACAATTTAGTTTGTGCGCCATTTTTAGGTGTCAACAACCATTGGAGTAATGTGATGTTTGGTTGTGCTTTTATTGCTGATGAGAAGACACACACTTTTGTGTGGCTATTGGAAACATTTCTGGACTCTATGGGAGGCAAAGCACCTATAACTATCTTTACAGATCAAGATCAAGCAATGGCAAATGCTATTGAACAAGTAAGAGTGTATTAACTATTTGGGTTTTATAGTTAACTAATTGCTAAAAATTGTTAACTATTTGCTACTGGTCTTTAACTAATGAGTTGAAAAGTTTAACTAAATTGATATCCATTCATCAGTTACTTTTTCCATCAATTAGTTATCCTATTACATACATTAGTTATCTTTTTGAATCAATTAGTTAACTTTTGCAATGAATTAGATAAGTTTTTGCATGAACTAGTTAACTTTTGTTTTAATAATATATTAGTTACCTTTTTGCATGAATTAGTTAACTTTTTGCATGAATTAGTTAACTTTTTGCATCATTTTCAGATTCCTAACTAATACAAAATTCTGTTCCGACTTAACTATATAGTTTAAATTCTTAACTAATACATCATTCATCAAAAAAATTGCAGGTATTTCCTAATACAAGACATAGATTATGCTTATGGCACTTACAAAAGAATGCCGTGTCAAGATTTGGAGACTTAAAAGCTGACAATACATTCAAAGACACATTCAAGAAGTGCTTATATCGTTGTTACAATGAAGAAGAATTTGAAACCACTTGGTTTGACATGATTACTAAGTATAACCTTCAAGATCATGATTGGTTTACAAATCTCTATACAATAAAAGAAAAATGGTGTACAGCTTTGAACAAAGATTTTTTCTCAGCTGCAATATTGTCTTCACAAAGGTAAATGCTTAAATAAAAGAAGTCCACTAATTATTTTAATGCTAAACTAATTGCTCAGAATAATTCACTAATTGCTATGAATACTTCACTAATTACTATGAATACTTCACTAATTGCTTTGAATACTTCACAATGTTTAACTAATTGTTTCATCTACTTAACTAATTCCTTTGCCTGCTTAACTAATTAATCAGAAAGATTAACTAATTAAACAAAATGTTTAACTAAATGTTTCACCTTCTTAACTAGTTCCTTTGTTTGCTTAACTAATTCCTGTACCTGCTTAACTAATTAAATAGAATGTTTAACTAATTCAATCTTGTTACACAGGAGTGAGAGCACTAACAATGCAATTGGATTTAAAGGGAACAAATCACTTCACTAACAGAATTCTTTCACATTTTTGGAGCAACAGTGGATCGTTGGAGATATCAAGAAGATCAAAATGAATATGATTGTGGAAATGCTTTGCCTAAATCTGATTTTCCAATGGTCGGAATGATAAAACATGCGGCAAATGTTTACACACTTACATTGTTTAGAGATTTTGAAAAAGAATTCAAGTATGCAATGGGTTGCATCTCAAATGTCAACTACATCAATGGAAATTTCTTTGGTTACAAAGTGCAACATGAATCTTGGCCTGAACATACTGCCCATTATGTAGCATTTGATCCAACAACAAATTCCATTAAATGCACTTGTAGGAACTTCGAAGAATCAGGTTAGTTAATGCTCTTAACTAATTGCATTTTTACATACACTATCAATTAGTGAACTTTTTCTATCAATTAGTGAACTTTTTCTATCAATTAGTTAGTTTTTTCCATGAATTAGTTATACTATTAAGTTACCTAGTTTTGTATTCACTTCAGTTAGTTTGTTGTACAATTAGTTAACTTTATTCATCAATTAGTTTACTTGTACCATCTATTAATTAATTTTTTCATCAATTAGTTAACTTTTTCTAACAATTAGTGAACTTTTACTATCAATTAGTTAGCCTTTTCCATGAATTAGTTATACTATTAACGTACCTAGTTTTGTATTCACTTCAGTTAATTTGTTGTACAATTAGTTAACTTTATTCATCAATTAGTTTACTTGTACCATCTACTAATTAATTTTTTCATCACTTAGTTAACTTTTTCTATCAATTAGTGAACTTTTTCTATCAATTAGTTAGCCTTTTCCATGAATTAGTTATACTATTAAGGTACCTAGTTTTGTATTCACTTCAGTTAGTTTGTTGTACAATTAGTTAACTTTATTCATCAATTAGTTTACTTGTACCATTTACTAATTAATTTTTTCATCACTTAGTTAACTTTTTCTATCAATTCGTGAACTTTTTCTATCAATTAGTTAACTTTTTTCATCAATTAGTTAATATTTTGATGTCACAATATGCATGATGGCTATGTTTCCATATTTACACTAATATAAACCTGGTCCAAGCTAACTTAGCGTGGACCAGGGCAACGGAGTAATTTGTATGGGCAACATATGTAACTGTCACGTGACAGTTATTTTGTGATTTTAAATAGTAACTATATACGTATAACAGTAACTATGTGTTTTAAAGAGTTACTATGTGTTTTGTAGAGTTTCAATGCGATTTGTGTCTAACCCACTTTATATACGTTTTAAACTTTTTTATTTTTCAAAATTTCAGATCTACATTCTGTTCATTCTCTTTCATTTTCTCTCTCTTCATTTTCTCTCTATGCTTTTCAAAATTTAGCCCAAATTTCTAGGTTTTGTTCGATTTTCTTCGTAATTATCTTATAATTTTTATAATTTTATCTATTAGATGAGGAAAAATTGGAGGAAGTAGTAGATCAAGAAGGAGGTTCGTCGTTGCCGAAATCGAATCGAAGAATTTGCGCTCGCCTACAAATCTTCGCAAGAATTTTTAGAGATCACATCTCGGTTTGTTGTTTTTTAAAGAATTTTAAGTCTATTTTTATTTAAAATTGAAAATATTTGTTGTTTTGAAGAAATTAATGTTTGTGTTTTACCGAAATATCACTTTCACTTCGCGAATTTGATCAGTGACTTCACGATTTTAAATAGTAACTATATGAGTAATACAATAACTATATGGTTTAAAGAGGTACTATGTAATTTTAATGGTTACTATATGTGTACAATAGTTACTATATTATTTTAATGGTTACTATATGTGTACAATAGTTATTATTTTGTTGAGTGATTTGAAATGTTTGTTGTTTTGTTGAAATAAGGGTTAGTGTTTCACATAGTTAGTATATAAATGATATAGTCACCTTTAATTTATGTTGCGAAATAGTGTTTTAATATCACTGGAATGTTCATTGTGTTTATGTTAGTAGTAGTTTTTAGAGTAACTATATTTTTTTAAAAGTTACTATTACTTTAAAACAGTAACTATGTGTTTAAAATAATCACTATATTTTTTAGAAAGTTATTATAAGTTTAAAACAGTAACTATGTGTTTAAGATAGTTATTATGTTATGAACAGTTTATAGTGACTTTTTGATAAATAATAGTTACTATACGATTACATTATGTACTATGTTATTTAGAGTATGTTTTTGTCCGATTCTTAGATAGTGACTATATGATTATAATGGTTACTATATGTGTACAATAGTTACTATATTATAATAATAGTCACTATATGTTTTATATAGATACTATATGGTTTATATAGTTACTATATATTTGAAATAGGTACTATGTTTATTTTATCATGATTTGTTATCATTATGTTCTTTTTATATTCATAATTTTTTGTTCTCTGTGTTATTAATAATAAGAGTGACTATATTATTATGACAGTAACTATATGACTATAACAATAACTATATCTGCAGTTTTGCGAGTATCTTACCATCATTAAATCTAAGAGTTACTATATGATGTATAATATAAACTATATGTTCAAAATAGTTACTATGTTACTTTTTCATATTTAAATGTTAAATTATTAACTTAGTTTATATGCTATTGATTCAGAAATACAAAGATGATGCATCCATAATTGAAGTCGTGCAAAGAATAACTTCTACAAGGAAAACAAAAGTAGGAGAAAAAGAAGAAGAAAATCCCGACAACAATGAAAACCAAGGACGTGGTAGAGGAAGGAAGGATGTGCGTGAAAGTGGCGATTAATATATTTTTTAGTTCAAAAATCATTTGAGTTTAATGTGATTTATTTAATAGATGCAAATAATTAGAATGTCATAGCTTAAAACAACCAACTATGTAGTTAATGTTTTTCTTAATTATTGTCCAAGAGTTATAATTCCTCTTTTTTATTTAGTAACTATACGATATATAATAGTAACTATATAATAGAAAAAAGTTACTATATTACCTCTAAAGCATCAATATCGTATTGTTTATCTTATAATATAGTAATTGTTCTATAGTTATTTTTTTATATGATATAGTTACTCTTTGGATTGAATAGTTATTCTTATCGAAATGGCTATATTTTTTTTTCATAGTTACAATTATGAAGATATAGTTACTTTACAGAACATATAGTTTCTAATTTTTTATATTATATTGTTTATTTTATAATATACTTCGTAGTAACTGTTCTACAGTTAAAATTACTTTTTATATGATATAGTTACTCTTTGGATAGAATAGTTATTCTTATCGAAATGACTATATTATTATTTTTTCATAGTTACTATTATGAATACATAGTTACGTTACAGAACATATAGTTACTCTTTAGGTAAAATATTTATGATCCATGCTCCACCACTGCTAATTTACGAAAATACCCTGGTCCATGCTAATTATAGCGTGGACCGGGTCCATGCAAGTGGGATTGATGTTTCCATGCAATACGAGTTCTACATATACATTCTATTGTCAACATTCCAGAGCAATACATTTCAAAAAGGTGGACAAAGTTTGCAAAAAGTGAAGTATGGAAGAGAATGGAACATAGAGAAGATAATGGAACAGAAAAGAGAAAAATTACTCCATGGCGTTATGAGATGGCAAGAAATTTGTACAACTTGGTTATTAAATGTCAAGGGAGTGATGCAGCTAAAAAGGTTTTTAATAACTATTATTTAACTAATACATAACAAAAAATACTAAATACTTCAAGAGTCTAACTAGTTTGCTTTAAATCTTAACTAATAGGTGCTTAAAGAGGCTTATGCTCATGCTAACGAAAGCATAAATAAGGTTCTAGAAAAAGAAAAAGCAGCAGAAAAGGAGGCAGCACAAAAGGCACAAGACGATGTTGAAGCACAACAAACCACAATCAACATAGCACCGTCTACATCATCATCATCATCAAATGCACCACAAATAATAGTTGAAAATCCACCACTAGTGAAGACAAAAGGAAGAAGTAAAAGAAAAAAAGGATACTTTGAGATAAGGACATCGTCAACAGCACCTACAGAATTTGGAACTTTTACACCAAAAGAACAATTTTTTTTAGTGACATTGGATTGAATTTAGTGTTTATCAAATTAGTTAACTTGTACCAGCAATTAGTTAACTTGTTCCCTCAATTAGTTAACTTCTTCCCTCAATTATTTAATATTGTTAACCTTACAATGCATTAGTTAACCTTTTCCATCAATTAGTTAAATTTTTTCAGAAATTAGTTAGCTTTTTCCATCAATTAGTTAACTTTTTTCAGAAATTAGTTAACTTTTTCCATCAATTAGTTAACTTTTTCATCAATTAATTAGTTTACCTTTTGCATCCATTAAGCTTTTAACAATAATTAGTTAACTTTTTCCATCTATTAGTTAACTTGTCCCATCAATTAGTTATCTTTTTCATCAATTAGTTATTGTTTTAACTTTTTAACAACTTTTTCTATCAAGTAGTTAATCAATTTAGGTAACTTTTTACTGCAATTAGTTAACTTTTTACTACAATTAGTTAACTTTTTACAGCAATTAGTTAACTTTTTACAGCAATTAGTTAACTTCTTCCCTCAATTATTTAATATTGTTAACCTTACAATGCATTAGTTAACCTTTTCCATCAATTAGTTAACTTTTTTCAGCAATTAGTTAACTTTTTCTATCAATTAGTTAACTTTTTCCATCAATTAGTTACCTTTCTATAAAAATTATTTAACTTGTTCCCTCAATTAGTTAACTTTTTTCATCAATTAGTTAACTTGTTCCCTCAATTAGTTAACTAATTGATTTCATTTTCAAAAGTCAAGTTACTGTAATTATTGTTGACGTCACAATATGCAGGATGACTATGTTTAACTAATATTGTTAACCTAAAATTAGTTAACTTTTTGCATCAATTAGTTGAACTTACCACTCTTTAGTTAACCTTTACCATCAATTAATTAACCTTTTCCACCAAATAGTTAACTTTTTGCATCAATTAGTTAACTATTTTCATTAATAAGTTTTAACTAATTGAATTTGATATTTCACTAATTGAATTTAATGCTTAACTAATATATTGAATTAGATTGACTGACTGACTTATGAAATATACCAAGTAAATAATTCAAAATAAGCTCCCTCAATTAGTTAACGTTTTCCCTCAAATAGTTACCTTTTTGTAAAAATTAGTTAACTTTTATCATCAATTAGTTACCTTTTTCTAAAAATTAGTTAACTTTTATCATCAATAAGTTAACTTGTACCATCTATTAATTAACTTGTTCCCTCAATTAGTTAACTTTTTCATCAATTAGTTAACTTGTACCATCTATTTATGCTTAACTAATTGTTGTAAATAGTTAACTTTTTGCAGCAAAAAGTTAACTAATTGCTGTAAAAAGTTAACTAATTGTAGTAAAAAGTTAACTAATTGCAGTAAAAGTTACCTAAATTGATTAACTACTTGATTGAAAAAGTTGTTAAAAAGTTAAAACAATAACTAATTGATGAAAAAGATAACTAATTGATGGGACAAGTTAACTAATAGATGGAAAAAGTTAAATAATTATTGTTAAAAGCTTAATGGATGCAAAAGGTAAACTAATTAATGTAAAAAGTAAACTAACTGAAAAAAGGTTAACTATTTGAAGTAATAAGTTAACTAATTGAACAAGTGGGATTTCCTTAGGGGGGACTACACCCCGAAATAACGATCTTTGGAGATAAATTATCTCCAAAAATAGAACACAGCCACCAACCTTGTCATTTTTGACACTCGCTCTCCACCTCTCGACAGCAAACCCAAGCTGGTTTAACACGTATTTACACCAATTTTGTTTCACAATCTGTGAAACATCCTCAACAGCCTTCAAAACCTTGATGTCTAACAACCGGTTAGACGTAGGAGCCAAAAATACACCTATAAAAACAATAAGATAATTACAGAAATCAATAAGATAATAGGTTAACTAATTCATAAAAATAGTTCACTAATTAATGTAAAAAGTTAACTAAATGATGAAGAAAGTTAACTAAATGTAAAATAGGTTAACTGATTGATGAAAACAGTAACTAATGGATAAAAAAGGTAAACTAATTATTAAAATGAACTAATTAATGAAAAAAGAAGAATAATTAATAAAAAAAAGGTAAACTAATTAATGTAAATAGTGAACTATATACTTGCTGTTAAAGGTAAATAACTTGAGCATAATTAATTTAGAAATTTTTACCTAAAACATATACCACAAAGGCACGTTTAAAATCATCTCCACATTCATCTGTTTTCAAAAAAGATTCCAACTCCGTCAAGGTGGGTGCCTGAACAGTTGGTTTCTTGTGGAACTTCTCATTCCATCTTTGAATCATTTCATGGTTGGCATCTTCTTCAACCCGCTTTCTTGGCGTTTCTTGAACATCAAAATCCTTGTTCCATGGCAAGCCAAAGACGTCCTAGACATCATAATCATATAACTGAACATTTTGTGTTTCTCCAAACTGGAGCATATGACCAACACAATTAAAATGTTGAAGCAGCCATGGAACAAGGCGTGTGTTGACTTCATGAAGTCGAACACTCAACAAACCACCAAAACCAATCTCTTTAATGGCTTTCACTTTGTTTTCATTCTTCTTTATAGAATTAAGAAGATTAATCAACACCTCTGGTCTACAATTTAGTTTGTAACCCCTACACAAAACAAAAGAATTTAATTAATGAAAATATTTAACTAATTGCTTAAGAAGTTAACTAATTGAAGAAAAAGGTTAACTATTTAATGAAATAGGTTAACTAACTGCAAAAAACTTCATTATTCATGCAATAGGTTAACTAATTGATGAAATAGGTTAACTAATTAATGGAAAAAGTTAACTAATTGCAGTCAAAAGTTAACTAATTATTGAGTTAACTAATTGCAGTCAAAAGTTAACTAATTAATGTAAAAGGTTAACTAATTAGTGAAAAAGTTAACTAATTAGTGGAAAGATTCTTTTTAAAAAAAGGTTAACTAATTACTGAAAAATATTTAACTAATTGTGTTTAAAGGTTAACTAATTATTTTAATTACATAACTACTTCATATAGGTAAAATAATTTGTTTCAAAGCAAAAGTAATTAATTAAAAAATAAATAACAAATAGTCATACCTATCCAACTAATTAAACAGTGATAAATAACAGTTACAAAGATAGGTTAACTAATTGAAGAAAAAGGTTAACTATTTAATGAAATAGGTTAACTAACTGAAAAAAACTTCACTAATCATGCAATAGGTTAACTAATTGATGAAATAGGTTAACTAATTAATGGAAAAATTTAACTATTTGCAGTCAAAAGTAAACTAATTATTGAGTTAACTAATTGCAGTCAAAAGTTAACTAATTAATGGAAAAGGTTAACTAATTAGTGAAAAAAGTTAACTAATTAGTGGAAAGATTCTTTTTAAAAAATGTTAACTAATTACTGAAAAATATTTAACTAATTGCAGTCAAAAGTTAACTAAATTATGCAAAAAGTTCACTAAATGTAAAATAAGTTATGATAATTGCAAAATCAATTTTTAAATAGTCATACCTATCCAACTAATTAAACAGTGATAAATAACAGTTACAAAGATAGGAGTTATACCTATCCAACTCTACAACTTCCCCGCCATCTTCCGTATATTCTACTTTAACTTTCGACTTCTTTGGCCCCCTTCCAATTTTCCTCTCATCTGCACTCAGCTTTGGACTAGCTGGAATATCTTCAGTCGGCCTTGAACTGCCTTCAACATCTTGACTCGACTTCCCAACATCGTGATAATCCGATTTTTTGTTTGCATTTTTTGACCTCATTATGTGAACTGAAACTATAAATGAATGTAGTTCAATATATTTCAATGCGCAAATAAAAAGAATGTGTAATGAACATAAGCAGTATAAATAGCAATAAAAACAAAACAATTTCATTGTATAACTAATTGCTTTGAATGTTTCACTAACAGGTTAAAATAGTTAACTAATTGGATTATGCAATTAACTAATTGGTCAAAAAAGTGAACTAATTGCTCAAGAAAGTTTGAAATTAAATAAATTAACTAATTCGTTTAATACTTGATTTATGAATGTCAGAATATGACTAATTGCTTTGAAAGAATAACTAATTGGTAAAAATAATTAACTAATTGATTAAAAAACTAACTATTTATCAGCGAACTTTTAATTGAACAAATTGAACAAAAACACCAAAACAAACTTCAAATTATGAACAAATTGAACAAAAAGAAGGAAAAAGGACAAGAAGCTTCAAAAATATTGTCGAAAATGAAGAACAACCAAAAGTATCACAAATCACAATTACAAAACCCTAAATCACAACCAAAAACAGTAAGAAACAAAAACGAACTTCAAATGATAACAAAATTGAACAAAAAGAAGAAAAAATGACAACAAAACTTCAAAAATATTGTCGAAAATGAAGAGCAACCGAAATTATCACAAATCACAATTACAAAACCCTAAATCAAAACCAAAAACAGTAAGAAACAAAACGAACATCAAATGATGACAAAATTGAACAAAAAGTAGATGAAAATAGAAAGAACTTACCGAAACTTGAAGTAAATCGGAAAATATCACAATCACACCTTCAAAACCCTAAATCGAACGAAAAAAGAGAGGATAAATCAGTAAGAACTACACACGAACAAAGAAAAACAAGTGAAAATGCAAAAAACTTACAGAAATTGAAGAAATCGAAGAGAAGACAAAGAGTAGAAGCTTTCTCTCTCCTGAAATGGAAGAACTCGGCGGTTTCTCTCTCTAAAAGTGAACAGTGATTTGGAAATGGGCAAAAACGTGGGAAAGAAAACCTTTTATACTAAACCCGATTCGGATTTGACCCGCGTCCTGACCCGCGTCACGACCCGCGCCGCCACGTCACCCGTCTGACGCTGTCAGTCCGTCTTATTCAAATTTTTGTAAGAAAGTATAAAGCAAGTCATATATATATATATATATATATATATATATATATATATATATATATATATATATATATATATAACTTCTGATAATTCATATAAAATAAAATCAAACAAAATAAGTTTAACCAAACATTGATTAAATATATGAATAGTAAAGTAAAACATACTCCCTCCGTTCTATAATGTTCCACATTATTCCATTATGTGCAGTCTCCAATTCACTATTTTGACCACTAATACCTTTAATCATATTTAGGTAATTAAAAAAATTATATTTAAAAAATTTACATTGAAACAAATCCAATGAGATGTCACAAGTAAATGTTTTCTCTAAATATTTAAACTACGATGATAAAAGTTTTTAAACTTTAAGCCAATAAATAGTAAATATGAAAAAAAAAAATTGGAACGAAGGAAATACGAAGTAATTGTTAAAAGTCAACCATCACAAAGACTACATAAATACATTAGTGAATCATTGTAGTTTTTTTTCCATCTTTAGAAAGAAAAACACAAAAACTTATATATTGTTGGTGTATTGTAAATATTGTAATAAAATTATTCTATAAGTGATCAAATGTTACCACGATATAAATAAAAGTTATCTATTAAGCATAAAATCTTTTGTAAGAAAAATATGTATATACAAATGAAGAGACGACTCGCTTTATCTATTTCTTGTTTTTTTTTCCAAAGATTGAACTACCTAATTTTCTTTCATTGACCAAACCGTGTGCCTTACTTGAAGCTAGAATTCGTTGACTGTATAGTTTGAAACTTTATCTTATATGCAAATGCAACCCTACAAGACGTAAAATTGTAACATATCATCCCATTTTCGTAAGCAATTAAGCATTACACTAATTACATAACTAGATTAGGTTCTTAACTGACATCACTTTGGTGTCGAGGTTCCTAATCAAATTAATATGTTCATTAACAATGTTTGTTGACCAACGTGTCTTAATTCAAATCATAATTAAAGTAATATATTAAAATCATTGTCTACTTAATTAATATTTGTCTTGTAGCTAGCTTCTCTAAAACCACTCCCAACTGAAAGATACTAGAATTGTATATAGGAATCGGTGAGGAGACGGACTTACCAGGATAAAATTTCGTATGGAACAACCAAACTCGAATTAGCGGGTAAGCCTCCTTTGAGGGGGGGGGGGGGGGGGGGGATAAGATTTAAAGAGTCGGCCTTTGAGTGGAGATAGATTGATCCCCAAATTCAAGATTGTGAGATGTTAATCTTACTGGTCATTACGTCAAACCTTGCTTTTGGTGGTATTATACGTAGCCTTATACTATTAGATTTTTTTTTTAATACAACAAGATATACAAAAGTATTAAAATTTTCCATAATCATGTAATGAACCCTTTAACTCTTTAATTAGTAAAGCTTAGTTAGGTGCCCATTTGGGAATTATAATTATTTAGGTGTAATTAATTAATGGTGCAAGTACTCCGTATGTAATTATGTATGGTATGAAGATTCTTGCACACATGCATTATATTAACTTTTGAACACAACAAGGTATATTTATTTTTATTTTTTGACGAGAAGACACAACAAGGTATATTAAAGTAGTAAAATCTTCAATAATTATTAACCCTTTAACTCTAATTAGGTGCCCATTTGGGAATTGATATGTATTCAGGTGCAAGTAGTTCGTATGTATGATAGGAAGATTATTGAAAACACATGCATCATACACCATACATGCATAGTGTGAACACTTTAGGAGAAATATTCCAAGATCCAAATCTAGTCTTCAACGCGAGTTCAATGGAAAATCCTACCATTCACACTCTTCTGTTTATTATATCCATTCCTTTATATGCCAATTGGGTTATCGTATTACTAATTAAGTAATTATGAAAGATGAGGGCATTAGGTGATGATGTCACATGCAAATGTCATTGAAAATAGTTCATTCATCATCCATGCTGTAGACACCTACTTTTGTCCCCATTCCCGAAAGGGAAGGTTCGATGAAGAGAACATAAATCTCCACTTGGCAACGCATTTCCTATAAAATAACGAATCTCAATCACCCTTTTCATTTCACCCGAAACCTGCTATTTATAGAAACCAGCTACTTATGGAAACCTGCTAAAAATAGTAACTACCGTAATGGGTAGTTGTTAAAAGTGGCAAGTCATAAAAGATAGAAACCTGTCAGAATTAGGTGTTGCACTCCAACATAAATCCTAAATGAGATAGAAATTGCAAGAGGAATCATATTCCTAATATGATTCGAAAATAAGAGTTACGTATTAATTAAAATCCTAACGAGCCTAGAGTTCGTAACGGGCCCAGACGCATTCCGTCATAAAATTAATACGCGCTAAAAGACTCGAATAAGTCTCAAACACTCCGGATTCTAAGAGTCCAAGTCTGACAAAGAAAACGGCCCAAACCCTATTTTCAACGCCTGGCTCTGGGCGCCGAAATCTTCGGCGCCCAGCCCTGGGCGCTGAAATTACCTGGGACGTGTTCTTTCCTAATTCTTCGTGGATTAGAGCTCTAAAATTCTATCTTTCCACGAACTCTTTTCTATAAATATAGCTTTAATTCGACGTGAAACACACACAATTCATATTCTGAGTATTGACTCCAACCCCTAATCCTAAGCCTCACGCTGCGAAATTGATCACGCGTTCTGTCGCAATCGATCCAAAAATCGAACAGAACGTATCATGTCCCGTAACTTGAGATTCGTTAAATAAAAGGAGAAATAGCAAAGTCAAAGTGGTTAGTTTTCTGAGAACCGTGACGCACCTCTCAAGGGTGCGTCGTAATGTGCCCCTTCGCATGATTTAATTGCTTTCCTCGCCCTTTTATGAACTGTTAAACTAATCAAATCTGATTGTTCTATCACGCCTAATAAAGATAATATGTTGGGAAATTGGATTATCATGCTAGGTCCCTTAAAACAATCTAAATCAGATAATCGCGATCGATCTAGTATTATATGTTGCATATTGTTAAAATCAACTCAGATTAGTTTAATAGTTAACGCATGTCCCTTCAATTATTTATGCTGAGCTAGTAAGGATATCCTGCCTCTGGAGTTATCGAAGAGCGAGTACTCCTCTCGGTAGTTACAGTCCCCCGAACCCTCAATCTCTACCTTGCGGGTGTATGTTGAGAGATCCCCACACCAGGGATCACAAGGGAACCTACGGCCGTCGTGGTCAAACATAATTGCACTCCCTTTATGTCACGATAACCGGGTTTTGTCAGTTTTTCTCATTGTCGTTAAAAGCTGAATGGCGACTCCTATATTACTAGTCAATTGGGTGTAAACTCACAGGAAATCCAATTACACTTGATTTGACAAAAAGAAACGTCACACCCACGAGGGACGAGGTCACGCATTAGCCTCGTGCTTTTTCGACCCCCTCACAGTGGCGACTCCACTAGGGATAGTGAAGGAAATACTCGTGCTTGTAGGTAATCAAAATAGCCGAGGGGTGAAACGATCCTACCCCGCGTTTATTTCCCCATCAAGTTGGGACGACATGAAAATCAGCATATTAATGTGAACGGACAGAACCGCATAACGAATCTTGGCTCCCTTGGATGTTTCATCTCGGGAGTTGGGACTAAGGATACCCATCGCCAACCGGGGGGTGCATACGCTTCGAATGTTGTCCACTCGGCACTTTCTCTAGTAGTACACCCGTCCCAAACCCAATCGCTCGCCTATTAGGTGAAGGAAATAATGCCCTTGGTCCAAGTATGCATTCTATGTTAAGTCTAATAAATGCGGTTCAGTATTAATTAACAAGTTAATAATTCAGTGAGATCAAGTGAGCTGAATGCCTAGCTAGAGGCCGCTTCAGTTCAAGTGGAATTAATAATATTAATCCACAGCTTACTCTTGACTGAACCCGTAGGGTCACACAAATAGTACGTAAACGGATCAAGTATTTAATGGCATTAGATACTCCATCTATGGATATTCGGAATCGAAGGATCTTGGTTTCAGTGGGAGCTGAGATCGTCACAGGCAAGAAATGAATACTCCGGAAACGATGATATTGCCGGAAACGGAAATATGGACCGTATCGGAAATATAAATATTATCCAAGTCGTAGATGTTGCCGGAAACGGAAACATGGTACATACGTATCGGAAAATATTATCGGAAATGGAAATATTACCAGAATCGGAAATATTGCCGGAAACGGAAATATTGTCAGAATCGGAAATATTATCGGAATCGGAAAATAATTCCGGAAACGGAAATATTAAATATTTGTTCGAAACGGAAATTGATTCCGGAATCGGAAATATTAAATATTGTTCGTATCGGAAATGAATTCCGGAACCGGGAATTTAATCGGAAGCGTATCGTACGAATTAGCATCGGACGAGGCCTGCCGGACGAAGGCCCAGCACGAAGTCGGGCCATCGCCCAGCAAGCCAAACGCGCGCCCAGCCAAGGCAGCGCCCAGGCCCACCGCAAGGCAGGCCCAGCGCGCGCCTAAGGCCATGGGCCTCGCTGCGTGGGCTGCTGCTCGCACGCACGCATGGGCGGCCCTCGTGGCTGCCGTGTGTGTGTGTGAGTTTGTGTTCATGCACGATTCCTAAAACTATTAGAATTAGTATATGATTAAATTCCTATTCCTAAAAGGATAAATTAATTAATTAGAGTTCTTGTAGGATTCTAAGTTTAATTAATTCGTATCCTACTAGGATTCCAATTCCCTTTCCATAACTCTATAAATACGTGCCTAGGGTCACATATTTTCAGAGATTAATTCAAGTATTCAAAGTGAGTTTTGAGAGAAAAATTCAGCCATATTTCTTACCTAAGAGTGCCGAAAATTCTAGTACCTTAAGGGCGATTCTAGTTGGTCAATCTTAAGGCGGATCCGGACGTGCTGTGGACTATCTACGGAGGGACGACACTTGGAGTCCTAAAGACTTGTTCTTGTTCGGTTCGGGCGCAGCTAGGGAAGGCACGCAACAAAGAGTATGCATCTAAATTATGCTATATGATTATGTGTAAATAATATGTATTCCTGGCTTAATGGTTGTTTCCGCATGATTTATGAATTGTCATATGTATCATAACCTAACAGTGGTATCACGAGCCTCTTATTATTTTCATAATCTAAATTGCATGAACATGGTTAAATATTACAAATTTGCAAGAATTAAAAGGGGTGATTAATTTTCGTAATTGTTAATTAATTGCAAATTGCGTTTATTTAATTATACGTACGCAGTTTTTCGGCAGTTTCTTCGTTACTCATCCAAATCGAGTGATTTTTGTGTCAATTCCGCATGTAAAAGGCATTCTAAAAGCCTAACTATGACTTTTCGAAGGTTTTAGTTTTTCGAATGCAAAATTTCGTAAATTTAAGATGTTAAATTAAATATTTGCGATTCTTGTTGATAAATCTTGAATTTTTGATTGACCTACTGTATATGTTTAACAAGTTTGAATGCCTAGCCTTGTTAATTATGCAATCTAATTTGTAATTATGATTAATTAGTTGAAAATTAGAATAATTTAGAATTAATTTGATTTTCATAATTAATTATAATTTAATTAGAAACCTATGATTAAAAACCACCATAAAAATTGTAAATTTATGATAAATTTTAAATTTTTATGACCTAGGCTTGAATCCATGATAATCGGAAATCAATTGAATAATAAATTTTCGATTTTTCGCCCTAAAATTATGAAATTAATATTAATTTATTAATTTGTCATTATTTTAAATATAAATTTTAAATTTTTATGCGATTCGTTCATATAACTTGCACGCACAAAGCAATGGACGCTTCGTGTTACCCTTAAGGGGTGTTGTATAGTGCGGGCATGCGACGACGAGCAAGGGAGCTCGTCGCCCGTGCGGCACGAATGCAATGAGCAAGGGCATGGTGTACGAGCACAAGGCAGCAGCCCTGCCTTGTGTCGTGGGCCACGAGCTATGGACGAATGGGCATGGGCGAAGGCAAGGCACGGCAGTCGCGTGTGGGCAGCAAGCGAGCTGCGCCACAACGCGCACTGCCTCGCGCAAGCGCGCGCAGCCTCGCGCGCAGCGAGCGCAAGCTCGCGTGCCACGAGCGCTGCGCCCAACGTCGATCGCGCGCAGCGAGCAATTGCTCGCGCACAGCGAGCGATGGCTCGCGCACAGCGAGTGATGGCTCGCGTGCATCGAGCGCTGGAGCGCGCGCAGCAAGCGCTGGCGAGCGCGCACAGCGAGCGATGGCTCGCGTGCATCGAGCGCTGGCGCGCGCGCAACGAGCACCAACTTGTGCGATGGCTTGCGATGGGTAGATGCAGCAGCTATTTGACGAGCGCATGGGCTGCGCGCACATGGCCAGCGATGGCTGTGTGCGTGCGGCCCATGGGCGTGCGATGCGTAGGGTGTTTGCGTTGCGATTAGATCGTTTTGAATGTTTAATTTGAAATTTTTCAGTTTATGTAATTTTAATTAATTTTAAAATTAATAATTTAAATTATTTTCTTGGATTTTAATTTTGAATATTGTAATTATAATAAATATTTTTTATTCTAATTATTTTACTAAAATTAAAATCATGAATTAATTTAAATACGACTGAAATTAAATTAAACTTTTGGATTCAATTATAAATTTATATGAGCTTTAAATTTTAATTTAATTTGTATGTTTCCGGTTAGACTTGAAATACATTTTTATGTTTAAAATTAGTAAAGCATATGAATTTATTGGTTTAAGTGGGAGCGCTTTTTAGTCATAAACTCTTGATTAGGTCTACGAATCCTTAAGGTTAAAACAACTTGATTAGAATTAATAAGGACTGAATAATTGGTAGATTATTGGTGCCCTTGATTAATTGCTGCAAATGTTTACGTGATGCATAATGTGTTTTACTAACCAGCTATGTGGGCCATTCATGATAATGAATGGGTGAATGGTATATATTGTATATGTACTGTTTTGCAGGTTATGAAGTGACTAGTATGGCCCAAATAGGATAGAAAATATGGTCTGCGTACCATTAATTTGAATGTAATTGGTCTAAAGTACCAAAGTTGTTTTTCAATTCAAATATGGTCTGCGTACCATCAAATAGTTGTAATTAGTTTTAATTATAGCTTATCCTATTTGAAGAAAATGGTGCCTCCCACGGAGATTTTCAAGACGGACTTTGAAGTTAAAGCTTCAAGATGAAGTCGGGCCATACTAGATCACATTTATCTTATGCATGCTTTAAGTTATTTATTGCTTTAAATATGTCTTAATTATGCATAAGATTGTGGCTTGATTATGTTGCATGATTAAGGATTTTAGTTCACTTAAAATCTAACCAACATAGTAAGAGCCTTAAGTTCCAAACTTAAAAAAAATTGAGTTAAAAGGTGCCATGCCAAAATATACACTTGCTTGGATATCCTTTACATCAATCTAGTAATAGTTTTCGCTCAGCGAGGTGTTACTTATTGGTCCTAAAGGGGCAAGGTGCACAAATAATTGTGAGTACATGTTAGTTTTGGTGAAACTCAACGATATAAGTAAGGAGTCCTTTTATGTCGTGGCAAAATCGATAGGTTTACCTAATAAGTTCTTAGACGTACCTATCAACCAAGAGTAGTTTCCAGACTATTAGCAAAAGGCTTTTGCTTACCTAAAATGTTTTAGAATTGAGTCGACAAACTGTGCTTAATTCTTCAATGGTTTTAGGGTCTTGGAATCATTTTATTCACACCTGCCGGAACAATAAAATCGAATAAAATGCTAATAACTTGTTTGAATTGCATGGTTGCTTTAATTTCAAGTTATTATTCATGATAAATGTTTAGACTTTGCATGCTTCAATGTATGTTTTAATTATTGTTAAATATCTTGCACTGCAATAAATCCTTTTAGAAAGGTAACAGTAAATTTCCTCGATTGGTAGTGAATCCAAGAACGATTCACGGAAATGAGAGAAAGTGAGCAATTTAAAATGTACGTTTCTTATAGCGACTTTTATGGTTGTTTTCGAATATCAAAATCGAATGGAAAACCAATTGGTGCTTGTGAATTCAAAATACACTGTAGTTTTGAGATCATAAAGCATTGAGCTTAAACGCTCAGCTTTACCAATGGTTAACAACCTAATATCTTTGTCCATTTAATTCTCGAATGAGTCTAGTCACTAGACATTCGAATAGATCGATACTTAGAGAAATTTAGAAGCTTCTGGTAAGATCATCTAGTTGAAACAAAATATTCAACATAAATTAAAATGGTAAAGAACCTTGTTGGTGACATTGGACATGTCTAACAAAGTATAAAAGTCAACACTAAAGAATTCAATTCTTAAGACTATAAGAAAGGGTACAAGAAATAGGAAAACGAGGAACAAATGAAAGGAATTTACGATTCCGTTTCTACCTATAAGTTTATGTTTAAAGAGAAGTAACCTAGCAATCAAACTTCCTTGGTATCATATACCGCTTGAGGTTCTTACTTCGGTAATAACTCAAACAATGGAAGCTAGGATACACTAATGACCTACAAGTGGGAAATGAAGCATGGCAATGCTGCATTAGTTGTAGGGTCATCTAGTTTGTTTTAAGTCCTTTCAAAGGCTGGAACTAAATGGCTATTTTGTTCCATAATCAGCATACCTAAATTTCTGCTTCAAACACAGAAAGACTCACATTCAGAAGAACAAAAACAATGCTTGTTTGTTTGTTTATTTGAATGAAATGGTCAATTACAGGTTGAGTCAATATGCTTGATTAAAACAAACAACTCTTTAAAGAACTTTACTAGGTTCAAATCAAACCCTTGGTTTGAGTTCCACTAATCTTTGGCATTGTTGCTTAGACCATATCAACAAGTTAACATTCGTAAGCTCTATTTTGATGGACTTTTGAAAGTTGATTGATTTCTAGATCATTTTAAGACAACTAGTCTTACTTGTTGAAAGTAACAAAAGATATGAACTATTGTTAGAACGCCTAGACAATAGAGTTCAAAGCTAAAGAAAGATTTTATGACTTTATTATTTCACATGGATATAGGTTTATTTACTCAAATGTGATATAAGTTGAATCTGTTTGGCTAGTTCAAAGATTCAGAAGTATAAAATCCACTTGGCAAGAAATCATAAAGATCTAGGTTAGATCATGTTGATGATTACTTGAGACCAAATATGATCATCAATGATTGTGTGTTGTAATTTCACAATCTAGCTCCATAAGATATGGCATATCTACGTTGGAATGATCGAAGTCAATTAGTACTTGATTCGATCAATGATGAATCATAAAGACTTTTCCTATAATTTCTAAAACAAAATGCTCAACTACCACCAAACTAAACCAAATTCGTCAAAGCTCTTGAAAAGTAATTTCAGAATATCTTTTCATAATATATCTAAAGAGTTCCTAAACTCAGTGGGAGCTTAGTGTTTGTTATTCAACAAACTAAGGCCCAAGTATAGATATATGTTTCATTGTGATTTATTCAAATGAGACACAAGGGTATTGTTTCTACCACGAATTTTTGAGAACATAATGTTTGTTTGCTCGAAATGATGTCCTTTTGGAGATTCGTTTCCAAAATGACAAGTGGGAGAAAATAGACCTCGAAAGTCTTCGAGGCGAACAACAAACATAAACGGACATTCCGGAGGCTTTTCGAAGTGCTTCAGAAAATCCGAACTTATCCTTTAAAGACTTTAGAAGTGGTTTTAAAGAATAGACATCTCTTAGAAGACTTTACAAGTGCTTCAAGGAGAACAGAATATTCAAAGGACTTTCAAGTGGCTATTGATATTCTATTGTTTAATGTTCTATACCCAAGTAGGCATAGAATTCAAGTCACTGAAACTATGAGATTCTTCTATTAGATAATGAAGAAACATAGAGATCAGGTCAATGAAACTATGAGATTCTTCTATTAAATAGTGAAACCTACAACTTGCAGTCAAACTATTATCATGTAGATTAATGAGTTTGTGACTTATAAGAAAGCTATGACGAAACCCAGATTCCCTAAAATGGTTAGAGGCCATATATAGACTCAAATGTTTTAAATGGTTAGAGGCCATAAAACATACTCAATGTTTTGATGACAAAATTGAAATTTTGTTGATTTGCAAGAATAGGTTCACACCTATTGGTTGCAAGTTTGTTTTAAGGATAAAAAACCATCAAACATGGAATTGTGTTCACACACAAAGCTAGATTAGTTGCTAAAGGTTACAAGCAAATTCATGGCATGGATTGTGTTGAAACTGAAGGAAATAATGCCCTTGGTCCAAGTATGCATTCTATGATAAGTCTAATAAATGCGGTTCAGTATTAATTAACAAGTTAATAATTCAGTGAGATCAAGTGAGCTGAATGCCTAGCTAGAGGCCGCTTCAGTTCAAGTGGAATTAATGATATTAATCCACAGCTTACTCTTGACTGAACCCGTAGGGTCACACAAATAGTACGTAAACGGATCAAGTATTTAATGGCATTAAATACTCCATCTATGAATATTCGGAATCGACGGATCTTGGTTTCAGGGGGAGCTGAGATCGTCACAGGCAAGAAATGAATACTCCGGAAACGATGATATTACCGGAAACAGGAAATATGGATCGTATCGGAAATATAAATATTATCCAAGTCGTAGATGTTGCCGAAAACGGAAACATGGTACGTATCGGAAAATATTATCGGAAATGGAAATATTGCCAGAATCGGAAATATTGCCGGAAACGGAAATATTGTCAGAATCGGAAATATTGTCGGAATCGGAAAATAATTCCGGAAACGGAAATATTAAATATTTGTTCGAAACGGAAATTAATTCCGGAATCGGAAATATTAAATATTGTTCGTATCGGAAATGAATTCCGGAATCGGAAATTTAATCGGAAGCGTATCGTACGAATAAGCATCGGACGAGGCCTGCCGGACGAGGGCCCAGCACGAAGCCAGGCCATCGCCCAGCAAGCCAAGCGCGCCACACGAACAGCCAAGGCCACGCCAGGCCCAGCGCAAGGCCAGGCCCAGCAGGCCGTGGCAGCGCGCCCAGCGCGCAGGAGCTACGTGGGCTTGTAGCTCGCGCAGGCCTCGCTGCGTGGGCTGCCGCTCGCACGCACGCGCATGGGCGGCCCATCGTGGCTGCCGTGTGTGTGTGCGTAAGTGTTTGTGTTCATGCACGATTCCTAGATCATGCAGAGTTCGGTTAATGATTAAATTCCTAATTCTATTTGATAAATTAATTAATTAGAGTTCTTGTAGGATTCTAGGTTTAATTAATTTGTATCTGAATAGGATTCCAATTCCCTTTCCATACCCCTATAAATATGTGGCCTGGGTTCACAATTTATAACGAGTTTTCAAGTATTCAAAGTGAGTTTTTGAGAGAAAAATTCAGCCACACATCTTGCTCAAAAGTGCCGAAAATTCTAGTACCTTAAGGGCGATTCTAGTTGGTCAATCTTAAGGCGGATCCGGACGTGCTGTGGACTATCTACGGAGGGACGACACTTGGAGTCCTAAAGACTTGTTCTTGCTCGGTTCGGGCGCACCTAGGGAGGGCACGCAACAAAGAGTATGCATCTAAATTATGCTATATGATTATGTGTAAACAATATGTAATCCTGGGTTAATGGTTGTTTCCGCATGATTTATGTAATATCATATGTATCATAACCTAACAGTGGTATCACGAGCCCCTTATTATTTTCATAATCTAAATTGCATGAACATGGTTAAATATTATAAATTTGCAAGATTTAAAAGGGGTGATTAATTTTCGTAATTGTTAATTAATTGCAAATTGCGTTTATTTAATTATACGTACGCAGTTTTTCGGCAGTTTCTTCGTTACTCATCCAAATCGAGTGATTTTTGTGTCAATTCCGCATGTAAAAGGCATTCTAAAATTTTGACAAAAATAGTCTTTTTCTGCCGAACCCAGAATTCTCAAATTAGAAGCCTAACTATGACTTTTCGAAGGTTTTAGTTTTTCGAATGCAAAATTTCGTAAATTTAAGATGTTAAATTAAATATTTGCGATTCTTGTTGATAAATCTTGAATTTTTGATTGACCTACTGTATATGTTTAACAAGTTTGAATGCCTAGCCTTGTTAATTATGCAATCTAATTTGTAATTATGATTAATTTGTTGAAAATTAGAATAATTTAGAATTAATTTGATTTTCATAATTAATTATAATTTAATTAGAAACCTATGATTAAAAACCACCATAAAAATTGTAAATTTATGATAAATTTTAAATTTTTATGACCTAGACTTGAATCCATAACAATCGGAAATCAATTGAATAATAAATTTTCGATTTTTCGCCCTAAAATTATGAAATTAATATTATTTATTAATTTGTCATTAATTTTAAATATAAATTTTAAATTTTATGCGATTCGTTCATATAACTTGCACGCACAAAGCAATGGACGCTTCGTGTTACCCTTAAGGGGTGTTGTATAGTGCGGGCATGCGACGACGAGCAAGAAAGCTCGTCGCCCGTGCGGCACGAATGCAATGAGCAAGGGCGTAGTGCACGAGCACAAGGCAGCAACCCTGCCTTGTGTCGTGGGCCACGAGCTATGAACAAATGGGCATGGGCGAAAGGCAAGCCAAGGCAGTCGCGTGTGGGCAGCAAGCGAGCTGCGCCACGACGCGCGCTGCCTCGCGCAAGAGCGCGCAGCCTCGCCCGCAGCGAGCGCAAGCTCGCGTGCCACGAGCGCTGCGCCCAGCGTTGCTCGCGCGCACAGGAGCGATGTCGCGCGCCCAGCGAGCGATGGCTCGCGCGCACAGCGAGCGCTGGCGAGCGCGCACTGCGAGCGATGGCTCGCGTGCGACGAGCGCTGGCGCGCGCGAAGCAAGCACCACAGCGTGCGATGGCTTGCGATGGAGATGCAGCAGCTATGCGACGAGCGCATGGGCTGCGTGCATATGGCCAGCAATGGCTGTATGCGTGCGGCCCATGGGCGTGCAATGCGTAGGGTGTTTGCGTTACGATTAGATCGTTTTGAATGTTTAATTTGAAAATTTCAGTTCACGTAATTTTAATTAATTTTAAAATTAATAATTTAAATTATTTTCTTGGATTTTAATTTTGAATATTGTAATTATAATAAATGTTATTTATTCTAATTATTTTACTAAAATTAAAATCATGAATTAATTTAAATAACGACTGAAATTAAATTAAACTTTTTGGATTCAATTATAAATTTATATGAGCTTTAAATTTTAATTAAATTTGTATGTTTCCGGTTAGACTAGAAATACATTTTTATGTTTAAAATTAGTAAAGCATATGAATTTATTGGTTTAAGTGGGAGCGCTTTTTAGTCATGAACTCTTGATTAGGTCTACAAATCCTTAAGGTTAAAACAACTTGATTAGAATTAATAAGGACTGAATAATTGGTAGATTATTGGTGCCCTTGATTAATTGCTGCAAATGTTTACGTGATGCATAATGTGTTTTACTAACCAGCTATGTGGGCCATTCATGATAATGAATGGGTGAATGGTATATATTGTATATGTACTGTTTTGCAGGTTATGAAGTGACTAGTATGGCCCAAAAAGGATAGAAAATATGGTCTGCGTACCATTAATTTGAATGTAATTGGTCTGAAGCACCAAAGTTATTTTTCAATTCAAATATGGTCTGCGTACCATCAAATAGTTGTAATTAGTTATAGCTTATCCTATTTGAAGAAAATGGTGCCTCCCACGGAGATTTTCAAGACGGACTTTGAAGTCAAAGCTTCAAGATGAAGTCGGGCCATACTAGATCACATTTATCTTATGCATGCTTTAAGTTATTTATTGCTTTAAATATGTCTTAATTATGCATGAGATTGTGGCTTGATTATGTTGCATGATTAAGGATTTTAGTTCACTTAAAATCTAACCAACATAGTAAGAGCCTTAAGTTCCAAACTTAAAAATTGAGTTATAAGGTGCCATGCCAAAATATACACTTGCTTGGATATCCTTTACATCAATCTAGTAATAGTTTTCGCTCAGCGAGGTGTTACTTATTGGTCCTAAAGGGGCAAGGTACACAAATAATTGTGAGTACATGTTAGTTTTGGTGAAACTCAACGATATAAGTAAGGAGTCCTTTTATGTCGTGGCAAAATCGATAGGTTTACCTAATAAGTTCTTAGACGTACCTATCAACCAAGAATAGTTTCTAGACTATTAGCAAAAGGATTTTGCTTACCTAAGATGTTTTAGGATTAAGTCGACAAACTGTGCTTAGTTCTTCAATGATTTTAGGATCTTGGAATCATTTTATTCACACCTGCCGGAACAATAAAATCGAATAAAATGCTAATAACTTGTTTGAATTGCATGGTTACTTTAATTTCAAGTTATTATTCATGATAAATGTTTAGACTTTGCATGCTTCAATGTATGTTTTAATTATTGTTTATAATTAAATATCTTGCACTGCAATAAATCCTTTTAGAAAGGTAACAGTAAATTTCCTCGATTGGTAGTGAATCCAAGAACGATTCACGGAAAAGAGAGAAAGTGAGCAATTTGAAATGTACGTTTCTTATATCGACTTTTATGGTTGTTTTCGAATATCAAAATCGAATGGCAAACCAATTGGTGCTTGTGAATTCAAAATACAATGTAGTTTTGAGATCATAAAGCATTGAGTTTAAACGCTCATCCTTACCAATGGTTAACAACCTAATATCTTTGTCCATTTAATTCTCGAATGAGTCTAGTCACTAGACATTCGAATAGATCGATACTTAGAGAACTTTAGAAGCTTCTGGTAAGATCATCTAGTTGAAACAAAATATTCAACATAAATTAAAATGGTAAAGAACCTTGTTGGTGACATTGGACATGTCTAACAAAGTATAAAAGTCAACACTAAAGAATTCAATTCTTAAGACTATAAGAAAGGGTACAAGAAATAGGAAAACAAAGGAACATATGAAAGGAATTTACGATTCCGTTTCTACCTATAAGTTTATGTTTAAAGAGAAGTGACCTAGCAATCAAACTTCCTTGGTATCATATACCGCTTGAGGTTCTTACTTCGGTAATAACTCAAACAATGGAAGCTAGGATACACTAATGACCTACAAGTGGGAAATGAAGCATGGCAATGCTACATTAGTTGTAGGGTCATCTAGTTTGTTTTAAGTCCTTTCAAAGGCTGGAACTTAATGGCTATTTTGTTCCATAATCAACATACCTAAATTTCTGTTTTCAAACACAGAAAGACTCACATTCAAGAAAAACAAAAACAATGTTTGTTTGTTTGTTTATTTGAATGAAATGGTCAATTACAGGTTGAGTCAATATGCTTGATTAAAACAAACAACTCTTTAAAGAACTTTACTAGGTTCAAATCAACCCCTTGATTTGAGTTCCACTAATCTTTGGCATTGTTGCTTAGACCATATCAACAAATTAACATTCAAAAGCTCTATTTTGATGGACTTTTGAAAGTTCATTGATTTCTAGATCAATTTAAGACAACTAGTCTTACTTGTTGAAAGTAACAAAAGATATGAACTATCGTTAGAACGCCTAGACAATAGAGTTCAAAGCTAAAGAAAGATTTAATGACTTTATTATTTCACATGGATTTGAGGGAATATAGGTTTATTTACTCAAAGTGATATAAGTTTGAATCTGTTTGACTAGTTCAAAGATTCAGAAGTATAAAATCCACTTGGCAAGAAATCATAAAGATCTAGGTTAGATCATGTTGATGATTACTTGAGACCAAATATGATCATCAATGATTGTGTGTTGTAATTTCACAATCTAGGTCCATAAGATATGGCATATCGTAGTTGGAATAATCGAAGTCAATTAGTACTTGATTCGATCAATGATGAATCATAAAGACTTTTCCTATAATTTCTAAAACAAAATGCTCAACTACCACCAAACTAAACCAAATTCGTCAAAGCTATTGAAAAGTAATTTCAGGATATCTTTTCAATTATATATATATCTAAAGAGTTGCTAAACTCAGTGGGAGCTTAGTGTTTGTTATTCAACAAACTAAGGCCCAAGTCTAGATATATGTTTCATTGTGATTTATTCAAATGAGACACAAGGGTATTGTTTCTACCACGAATTTTTGAGAACATAATGTTTGTTTGCTCGAAATAATGTCCTTTTGGAGATTCGTTTCCAAAATGACAAGTGGGAGAAAATAGATCTCGAAAGACTTCGAGGCGAACAACAAACATAAATGGACATTCCGGAGGCTTTTCGAAGTACTTCAGAAAAAAATCGAACTTATTCTTTAAGGACTTTAGAAGTGGCTTTAAAGAATAGACATCTCTTAGAAGACTTTACAAGTGCTTCAAGGAGAACAGAATATTCAAAGGACTTTCAAGTGGCTATTGATATTCTATTGTTTGATGTTCTATACCCAAGTAGGCATAGAATTCAAGTCACTGAAACTATGCAATTCTTCTATTAGATAGTAAAGAAACCTACAACTTGCAGTCAAACTAAAAGAAGTGACTTGTAAGAAAGCTATGACGAAACCCAGATTCCCTAAAATGGTTAGAGGCCATACATAGACTATATGTTTAATTGGTTAAAGGCCACAAAACATACTCAATGTTTTGATGACAAAATTGAAATTTTGTTGATTTCCAAGAATAGTTTCACACCTATTGGTTGCAAGTTTGTTTTAAGGATAAAAACCATCAAACATGGAATTGTGTTCACACACAAAGCTAGATTAGTTGCTAAAGGTTAAAAGCAAATTCATGGCATGGATTGTGTTGAAACCTCATGCAAAATCGTAATGCTTAAGTCTATAATTCAAGCAATGATTGCATATTGGTACATATGGCAATTGGATGACAAAACGTATTCCTCAATCAAATGTTGGAATATAATATGTACATGGTATGTCATAGAATTTGTGGATCCAAATAAATGCTTGAAAAGGAAAGCTAGCTTATAAAATCTAAGTACAGATTTAAGCAAGCAATTGGGAATTGGAACTGTATTTTAAGTGAAGCTAATAAGCATTTTAGTTTCATAAAATATACATGATTCTTATAGATATATAAGAAGTTTAGTGGGAGTACTTAAAACTTAATTGGTCCTATGTGTATTACACACATATCTCTCTATTGTGAAATAACATTCAAATGCTAATGACTTAGATTTGAAATTATTCATCAATGATGGACCATGGCGAAACTTAGTACATACTGGGTATTAAGATCTATTTACAAAGATCTTATGATATTGTTTTGGATTAAGTAATGGCATTTACTAAATCAAACACGAAAGTCTCCATTGGAGATATTTGACCCATGTGAATAAATCTAAGTAAAGGATGTTTGAACTATGTATAAGCATTTACTAAGTTAAACATCAAAGGATCTAAATAAGATTCTTAACCTATATTATATGTCAAAGAATTTAGCTGAGTTTAGTATCTACTGAAACTAGATAAGCTAAAGTTACATGAATAGAATTCAATTGGGAATTATTCTGCAAAAGAATTTATCATGTATGATATAATATGAGGATCGCCAAAATCGTATCGTATGACTTTAGCCATGACGAACATATACCAATCTCTATTGATCTAAGTAAAGATCAACTAGATTGAGATCAAGAATACTTATGGTACTTGAAACGGTACATAGGAATAGTTCTTGATTCAAGGAAATAAAGATATGCTAAATATTGATGCTACACGCATAAACACTGGCAAAGGATCAAGCAAGACCCTTTGGAGTTAACCATTGATAAGGACGAGCTATAGAGCATCGTGTTTTGAAAATGGCAACATGGGTTGGAGACCATGAGTTGTTGCGTGGGAAATTAAAATAATAATTTCTATGTTCTAAGATATAGTTGGAGAATCTTCCACATATCTATGAACTGCCTGGATAGGTAAATCCAAACAAAGCATCACTAGCAACCTATACAGTTGAAGTAAAAGTAATTATTGCCTAAGAAGCAATAAAACAGGGTTGTTTAAAGTTCTTCACTGAACTTGGGTAGATCACCTATCTGCTGGCTTGATGGTTCTTCATTGAAAAATGCGTAGAACCACTCTTGAAGTAAGAAAAACGTCTGCTAACTTGATGGTTCTTCATTGCAAAATGAGTAAAACCACCATCGAAGTAAGAAAGACTAGATCACATAATAAACAAACTCGAAAAGATCTTATCATCATATATCGAAGAAAATTCGATGAAAAGGATATTAAGATTGGCAAAGCATGATAACTAAACCTATGCAACAAGTGAGAAGCAACACTCACGTTGTAGCATTGGAAATCAAGCATAGCTTTGAATTCCATGAATTGTTTTAGAAGATGGGTTTGAGGCCCATGGTTATAAAACATTGGGGTTGAACATTTATCATATATGAAATGTATTTTCATATTCCATTTAATCTTGGTTTAGTATTAAATGATGAGTCCCTTCAAATTTGACGATATATTCAAGATAGACTGTCAGGACCAGTCCTGTGACTAAGAAATGTCTATCAAGTGAACTTGAATGTCAAAGGTTGAAAATGGTCCCTAGTCGGAGTTTTCTATAAAATTGGACGCATAGAAAACGTTAGACGATTAGAATGCAAGATGACTAGTAGTTCTGTTTCTTGAACTATGTGGACATGGCAATGTCATAATCATTTGCATAGATACTTACTTTGGGAAGACTAGTATCGGACAAGACCTATGAAACTTTACTGTAAGAGATGAAAATCTGTCATAAGTAAATTTCATTAAAATTATTAGACACTAAATCCTCAATACCTGAGTGATTTGAGATTACTTGTTTGAGAACTGGTTGCTTTGACGTTGACCAACCGTCGCACCGTAAAAGGAGGCTATAAAGGCAACGCTCAGGTAATCACCTATCAAACGAAGTCTAATCTCAAGATCACAAGATTGGGATTGTCCTCCCATAAATCGGGATGAGATGCTTAAAAGTTGTACAAGGCCACTCGGAGAGCTAGAAACTGTGAAATGCATGGCCGTGCTCGGATGAATCATAGGCTATGATTATCTGTTTATTTGATCAGTTGAACTCTGAAACCGAGGAACACCTCTGGACATAATAAGGATGACAACTCTTACCTTATGTTCAAGAGCAAGCATCGAGCGACAAAGGAATTAGGAAATGCACACTTGTCCCTAAGGACAAGTGGGAGACTGAAGGAAATAATGCCCTTGGTCCAAGTATGCATTCTATGATAAGTCTAATAAATGCGGTTCAGTATTAATTAACAAGTTAATAATTCAGTGAGATCAAGTGAGCTGAATGCCTAGCTAGAGGCCGCTTCAGTTCAAGTGGAATTAATGATATTAATCCACAGCTTACTCTTGACTGAACCCGTAGGGTCACACAAATAGTACGTAAACGGATCAAGTATTTAATGGCATTAAATACTCCATCTATGAATATTCGGAATCGACGGATCTTGGTTTCAGTGGGAGCTGAGATCGTCACAGGCAAGAAATGAATACTCCGGAAACGATGATATTACCGGAAACAGGAAATATGGATCGTATCGGAAATATAAATATTATCCAAGTCGTAGATGTTGCCGGAAACGGAAACATGGTACGTGTCGGAAAATATTGTCGGAAATGGAAATATTGCCAGAATCGGAAATATTGCCGGAAACGGAAATATTGTCAGAATCGGAAATATTGTCGGAATCGGAAAATAATTCCGGAAACGGAAATATTAAATATTTGTTCGAAACGGAAATTAATTCCGGAATCGGAAATATTAAATATTGTTCGTATCGGAAATGAATTCCGGAATCGGAAATTTAATCGGAAGCGTATCGTACGAATAAGCATCGGACGAGGCCTACCGGACGAGGGCCCAGCACGAAGCCAGGCCATCGCCCAGCAAGCCAAGCGCGCCACACGAACAGCCAAGGCCACGCCAGGCCCAGCGCAAGGCCAGGCCCAGCAGGCCGTGGCAGCGCGCGCATCGCGCGCAGGAGCTACGTGGGCTTGTAGCTCGCGCAGGCCTCGCTGCGTGGGCTGCCGCTCGCACGCACGCGCATGGGCGGCCCATCGTGGCTGCCGTGTGTGTGTGCGTAAGTGTTTGTGTTCATGCACGATTCCTAGATCATGCAGAGTTCGGTTAATGATTAAATTCCTAATTCTATTTGATAAATTAATTAATTAGAGTTCTTGTAGGATTCTAGGTTTAATTAATTTGTATCTGAATAGGATTCCAATTCCCTTTCCATACCCCTATAAATATGTGGCCTGGGTTCACAATTTATAACGAGTTTTCAAGTATTCAAAGTGAGTTTTTGAGAGAAAAATTCAGCCACACATCTTGCTCAAAAGTGCCGAAAATTCTAGTACCTTAAGGGCGATTCTAGTTGGTCAATCTTAAGGCGGATCCGGACGTGCTGTGGACTATCTACGGAGGGACGACACTTGGAGTCCTAAAGACTTGTTCTTGTTCGGTTCGGGCACAGCTAGGGAGGGCACGCAACAAAGAGTATGCATCTAAATTATGCTATATGATTATGTGTAAACAATATGTAATCCTGGGTTAATGGTTGTTTCCGCATGATTTATGTAATATCATATGTATCATAACCTAACAGAAACCTCATGCAAAATCGTAATGCTTAAGTCTATAATTCAAGCAATGATTGCATATTGGTACATATGGCAATTGGATGACAAAACATCTTCCTCTGTCAAATGTTGGAAGAAACTATGTACATGGTATGTCATAGGATTTATGGATCCAAATAAATGCTTGAAAAGAAAAGCTAGTTTATAAAATCTAAGTACAGATTTAAGCAAGCAATTGGGAATTAGAAATGTATTTTAGTGAAGCTAATAAGTATTTTAGTTTCATAAAATGTACATGATTCTTATAGATATATAAGAAGTTTAGTGGGAGTACATAAAACTTATTTGGTCCTATGTGTATCACACATATCTCTCTATTGTGAAATAACATTCAAATGCTAATGACTTAGGTTTGAAATTATTCATCAATGATGGACCAAGGCGAAACTTAGTACATACTGGGTATTAAGATCTATTTACAAAGATCTTATGATATTGTTTTGGATTAAGTAATGGCATTTACTAAATCAAACACGAAAGACTCCATTGGAGATATTCGACCCATATGAATAAATCTAAGTAAAGGATGTTTGAACTATGTATAAGCATTTACTAAGTTAAACATCAAAGGATCTAAGTAAGATTCTTAACCTATATTATATGTCAAAGAATTTAGCTGGATTTAGTATCTACTGAAACTAGATGAGCTAAAGTTACATGAATAGAATTCAATTGGAATTATTCTGCAAAAGAATTTATCATGTATGATATAATATGAGGATCGCCAAAAACGTATCGTATGACTTTGGGCATGACGAACATATACCAATCTTTATTTGATCTAAGTGAAGATCAACTAGATTGAGATCAAGAAAAACTTATAGTACTTGAAAAGGTACATAAGATTAGTTCTTGACTCAAGGAAATAAAGATATGCTAAATATTGATGCTACACGCATAAACACTGGCAAAGGATCAAGCAAGATTCCTTTGGAGTTAACCATTGACAAGGACGAGCTAAAGAGCATCGTGTTTTGAAATGGCAACATGGATTGGAGACCATGAGTTGTTGCGTGGGAAATTAAATATTAATTTCTATGTTCTAAGATACAGCTGGAAAGTCTTCCACATATCCGTGAATTGCTTGGATAAGTAAATCCAAACCAAAGCATCACTAGCAACCTATACAGTTGAAGTAAAAGTAATTATTGCCTAAGAAGCAATAAAACAGGGTTGTTTAAAGTTCTTCACTGAACTTGGGTAGATCACCTATCTGCTGGCTTGATCGTTCTTCATTGAAAAATGCGTAGAACCACTCTTGAAGCAAGAAAAACGTCTGCTAACTTGATGGTTCTTCATTGCAAAATGAGTAAAACCACCATCAAAGTAAGAAAGACTAGATCACATAATAAACAAACTCGAAAAGATCTTATCATCATATCTCGAAGAACATTCGATGAAAAGGATATTAAGATTGGCAAAGCATGATAACTAAACCTATGCAACAAGTGAGAAGCAACACTCACGTTGTAGCACTGGAAATCAAGCATAGCTTTGAATTCCATGAACTGTTTTAAAGATGGGTTTGAGGCCCATGGTTGTAAAACATTGGGGTTGAACATTTATCATATATGAAATGTATTTTCATATTCCATTTAATCTTGGTTTAGTATTAAATGATGAGTCCCTTCAATTTGACGATATATTCAAGATAGACTGTCAGGACCAGTCCTGTGACTAAGAAATGTCTATCAAGTGAACTTGAATGTCAAAGGTTGAAAATGGTCCCTAGTCGGAGTTTTCTATAAAATTGGACGCATAGAAAACGTTAGACGATTAGAATGCAAGATGACTAGTAGTTCTGTTTCTTGAACTATGTGGACATGGCAATGTCATAATCATTTGCATAGATACTTACTTTGGGAAGACTAGTATCGGACAAGACCTATGAAACTTTACTGTAAGAGATGAAAATCTGTCATAAGTAAATTTCATTAAAATTATTAGACACTAAATCCTCAATACCTGAGTGATTTGAGATTACTTGTTTGAGAACTGGTTGCTTTGACGTTGACCAACCGTCGCACCGTAAAAGGAGGCTATAAAGGCAACGCTCAGGTAATCACCTATCAAACGAAGTCTAATCTCAAGATCACAAGATTGGGATTGTCCTCCCATAAATCGGGATGAGATGCTTAAAAAGTTGTACAAGGCCACTCGGAGAGCTAGAAACTGTGAAATGCATGGCCGTGCTCGGATGAATCATAGGCTATGATTATCTGTTTATTTGATCAGTTGAACTCTGAAACCGAGGAACACCTCTGGACATAATAAGGATGACAACTCTTACCTTATGTTCAAGAGCAAGCATCGAGCGACAAAGGAATTAGGAAATGCACACTTGTCCCTAAGGACAAGTGGGAGACTGAAGGAAATAATGCCCTTGGTCCAAGTATGCATTCTATGTTAAGTCTAATAAATGCGGATCAGTATTAATTAACAAGTTAATAATTCAGTGAGATCAAGTGAGCTGAATGCCTAGCTAGAGGCCGCTTCAGTTCAAGTGGAATTAATAATATTAATCCACAGCTTACTCTTGACTGAACCCGTAGGGTCACACAAATAGTACGTAAACGGATCAAGTATTTAATGGCATTAGATACTCCATCTATGGATATTCGGAATCGACGGATCTTGGTTTCAGTGGGAGCTGAGATCGTCACAGGCAAGAAATGAATACTCCGGAAACGATGATATTGCCGGAAACGGAAATATGGATCGTATCGGAAATATAAATATTATCCAAGTCGTAGATGTTGCCGGAAACGGAAACATGGTACATACGTATCGGAAAATATTATCGGAAATGGAAATATTACCAGAATCGGAAATATTGCCGGAAACGGAAATATTGTCAGAATCGGAAATATAATCGGAATCGGAAAATAATTCCGGAAACGGAAATATTAAATATTTGTTCGAAACGGAAATTGATTCCGGAATCATAAATATTAAATATTGTTCGTATCGGAAATGAATTCCGGAACCGGGAATTTAATCGGAAGCGTATCGTACGAATTAGCATCGGACGAGGCCTGCCGGACGAAGGCCCAGCACGAAGTCGGGCCATCGCCCAGCAAGCCAAACGCGCGCCCAGCCAAGGCAGCGCCCAGGCCCACCGCAAGGCAGGCCCAGCGCGCGCCTAAGGCCATGGGCCTCGCTGCGTGGGCTGCTGCTCGCACGCACGCATGGGCGGCCCTCGTGGCTGCCGTGTGTGTGTGTGAGTTTGTGTTCATGCACGATTCCTAAAACTATTAGAATTAGTATATGATTAAATTCCTATTCCTAAAAGGATAAATTAATTAATTAGAGTTCTTGTAGGATTCTAAGTTTAATTAATTCGTATCCTACTAGGATTCCAATTCCCTTTCCATAACTCTATAAATACGTGCCTAGGGTCACATATTTTCAGAGATTAATTCAAGTATTCAAAGTGAGTTTTGAGAGAAAAATTCAGCCATATTTCTTACCTAAGAGTGCCGAAAATTCTAGTACCTTAAGGGCGATTCTAGTTGGTCAATCTTAAGGCGGATCCGGACGTGCTGTGGACTATCTACGGAGGGACGACACTTGGAGTCCTAAAGACTTGTTCTTGTTCGGTTCGGGCGCAGCTAGGGAAGGCACGCAACAAAGAGTATGCATCTAAATTATGCTATATGATTATGTGTAAATAATATGTATTCCTGGCTTAATGGTTGTTTCCGCATGATTTATGAATTGTCATATGTATCATAACCTAACATTAGGTCCCTCTCATTGGTGCATGCCCCCTTGGCTTACATCGTGATTGGCCTCTTGGGCGAAATTCGTCTGTGGAAGGCACTACCTCGACCGGGGCATGTGTTGGATCTGCGATAGAAGCGGTACCAAGCCAGGCGCAAATACTACCCATAGAAGCCTATCATAAACTACATGACATATTATTATTGCCTCATGATGTAATGTTAGTTATGTGTAGCGAAATGTGTGATTGTGTGTGACAAACAATGCTAGAAAACCAACGACCTTAAAAATTGCCCAAACATTCATAAACCAATTGGACAAAGAGTTATACCAAAATACTTGTTCCGCAAACCCGAACGATCGCCACAAAAATAAGCGACGCTCGGGATGGCCCGTAACGAATCCCACAAACGCCGCACAACGCGTAAAGGACGTTATTAGGCAAGCACGCAAAATCAAAGTCGCATAAACAAAACTAGACGCAAACAGAAAACGAGAACCAGCTAGGGACGCATTTTCAACGCCCCTGGCTGGGCGCTAAAATTTCTCACGCCTACCCTGGGCGCTGAAGTTGCTGCCTGGCCTTTTGGTCAGGCGCAGCAGCCTCGGTGCCCGCGCATGAAGAAAATACGTAGCAAAAAAAAACTTTTTCGTGAAAAAATTGCTAGGAGGGCGTATGAAGAAGCACTCGATTCTAAGAGCGACTTATAAAAAAAAACTCTTTGTGTCGTTGTTAGTCCTCCTACGACGACAATGCTCGGCACCAAAACCGAACATGCCAATAACTATGAATGTCACACGGGCAAGTGTTTCGAAAATCCAAAGAATGACCAAAAGAAAAACTAAAAAGTGTACCAACAAAAGAAAGAGCGAAAAAACCAATAGAGAGAGTCAAGAGTCTAGACTAAGTAATGATTAAAACTTTGGGGCCTAAACTTTAGCTAATCTTATGCATAGGGCTGGTCCTGCCACTTGGTGCCGATCTGAAAATCAAAGGTTAGTGCGTCTCGAAGATACATCACCAACACCAGGTTTAGTGACTCCAAGCTCCGTCCGTCATCCCTCATTTCAAGGATCTCCGCTTCCCCAACCTCGATTCGCACCCTCAAATATGTCTATAGAAGAGTTACAGAACCAAATGACCCTACTCATGAACCAACTGAAAATGGAAAACGAATCCTTAGCGGCTACGCAAGCCAAACATTTTGCATTACTGATCATTTGGCCTCCCGAAACCGAATTTGTCCAAAAATTCATTGACAACCTGGACCCAACTTACAAACCACATCTTAGATACTTGAGTCGTGATACCTTCAAGAGGGTTTATGAGGTAGGAATGAAGATCGAGGATGACCTCACAAAAACAGTACAAAGCAAACCTGCATACAAGAGTAGCACCTACCACAGGGGCCCCATGCCCCAAGCCCAAGAGGTCCATGTTGTGAAAGAAACTCCAACCCGAAGGAGCCCGGGAGGGTGGACCCGAAATCGAAAGTTTGCCCCACTCGGGTCGACTCTAGTACAAGCTTTCCAAAGACTAACCAATCAAGGAAAACTAAGGCCCATAGGCCCCACACCCGACCCTCCAGTCAAAAGTAAGTACTGGGTCGAGGGCGCTCGCTGCGAGTTCCATCAGGGGAATGGGCATGATACTGAAAACTGCTGGAGACTAAAAAATACGATCCGGGATATGATAGAGGAAATAATACCTCTCCCCAACGTTGGCAAACCCAACAACAACAAGAGCCCACTCGGTTCTTGTCACATCTCTCTTGACCAACCAGAAAATATGAACTTTGACCCTACGGCGTATATTACGCCCCAAGGTGCACCACTCGCCATGGTCCCTATGGATCAAATCGAGAGAGAATTGTGCGGTGTGTGGGATGATGATGCTGAAGAAGTCTACCTGTCTCAAGTATCGGGCCAGGACCTCTTTATTGAAACTTGGCCCAGATTTGAAATTCCCCATATGACAGGCTAAAGTCGTATTACCTTATCAAAAATAAACCTAATTTCACTAGCTAGGTAGCAAAGGAAGTCAGGATCGAATCCACAGGGAAACAGGCGTTCTTTCTACTATCAATTAATTAAACTAGACTATTGGGAACAAGAGTTGGTTGATTGATTGTATGCTAAGACTACGGCGATAATTAAACGATTATAAATCAATATATTAAGGAATCTAGGGCATAGGTTCACCAACAAATAACAATCCAGGACAATAAACAATCGCGATAATCAACAAAGTAATTAATTAGACTAGCATGCTCTCTCGAATCGATACTAATCATAGACTTAGAACTAACGGGCTCTCGCTACGTATTAATCCTAATTCTACCTATTGACACAAGCCTAAACATCAAATTGCATCTCTCGAATCTTAATTTGATATTGCATAACTACCACAATTAAACCTGCGCAAATCTAATTGTATAATGAAATAAACCAATCAATAGGAATTAATTACAATGCCAACAATCACAATTATTCAATATCCCTTCATATTAATCATGGATCCCCAAACCCTAGAAATTAAACTACTCAAGCATATTAACAATAAACAAAGCAATTAGCATGATTGAAAACATAATTAAGGCAAAACAAAATATTGAAATAAAGAACAATACCTAATTGAAGAACAATTGTAAAGGAAAGCTTGAATTTTGAATTGAAAATAAACTAAGTGTTTAGAACAAATTAAAGAGAAATTAACTAAGGAAAATAAAGCTAAGGGTTTCAATACTAGGAAAAAAGATGTCCAACTAAAATAACTAAGCCTAGTATTTATAGTTTGCCCATAAACATAAGGAAAAACCGGAAGAAAATCGCGGAAAAAGGGCCCTGGGTTGTCGTCGCCCGGTCGGGCAGCCTTCCGCCCGTCGGGCGACCAGCTCGTAACCCGCCCGTCGGGCGCAGGTCTGCCCGCCGGGCGGAGGGAGAAATTCTGGAAATCATCGGCACGCGCCCGGTCGGGCAGCACCCGCCCGTCGGGCAAAAGGCGATTACTGCTGCTGCTTCTGATGGGCGCCCGGTGGGCACCGGGCGAGATCCCGCCCGTCGGGCGCCTTCTGCGCCTGTCCCTCTGTTTGCTCACCCGATGGGCGAGGGGCAATCAACCGGGCGGAGGGCTAAGTGATCCGCCCTTCGTCCACAACACCGAGTAAGGCTCCCGTAAGTCGACAAAAGTCGTCCCGAACTCCCTCGGGATCACGTAGTGGCCTAAATCATCAAGAAACGGGACTAAAAAGACCAATTTCTCACTAAGTATTCCTGAAACTCAAGGCACACTCAAATACACAGATTAGTACTAAAAACGGCTCCTAAGAGTTTATTTGACGCATAAAAGTACTAAGGGACGGGGGTGAAAACACTATATAAAACGCACATATCAAACTCCCCCAAGCTAGATCTTTGCTTGTCCCTAAGCAAAGAAATCATCGATGAACACAAAACCAACTTCACCCCCAACATATTTCAAAATGAACACATAATCCAAGGTAAAATCTAACAAGTATGCATCAATGTCAACCAATCAAGTCCATTCAATTGCTAATCCTCCTTAACAATCGTCACGCAAAGCGAACCACAAATGCACAATGGAATTCAAGACTAGTGCTCACACACTCGTCACTCATTTATGTGGCGGATAAAAGATGTACCCGTTCGCTCTCCTCCCAACATATAAGTGAACAATGCCCTCCCAAACTTACACACTCGTGTGTCTAGAAAAACATACACTCAACCTAGTATTCGACTCGGAATGTGTCATGTCGTAACTTGCATTGATAAACAACTACTTTCACATTAATACAACTCTATGCACAAAGGTCAGAAGGTCTTTCAAGCTTGTAATGATAGGCTTAGGTAAGGGTGCGGTAAGTTTGGGTAAAATGTGAGCTTAAAGCCTTGGCTTTGGGGAGCATAAATCCTAAAAACAACCGCGATCAATCAACACAATGACCATAATCTCCCACTCAACACATGAATAAAAACAACAAACAACCAAACTATACTTTCTTGCCTTGATTTCACAATTGTAACCAATCACTCATGAAGATAAGAAATTGTAATACCGGAGTGACAAAAGCTTGATTCAACTTGAGAATAACGATTTTTTTTTCTTCCCTTTTTTTTTTCTTGCTCAATCTCATTTTTTTTTCTTTTGGAACCTTCACACAAATTTTTTTTTATTCTCCTCATCTCATTCATTTTTCATTTCATTTTTTTTCAACAACAATCATGATAAGAAGAACTTCCCTTTTCAATACTCAATATGCTCAAAATGTATCACACTACAACTCCTTCACCTCAGTACTATTAGCTCCCCCAACTAGGCTTGGGACTAGTAACCAATGGGGCTTTCATGGGCTTGTAATATGGATAGTCACCGAATAAAGGGGCACAAGCAACAACATGGGCAGAAAAGAGGGAACAAATGTATCTAATTTCATCTGAAGGCTACCTAAATAGAAAAATGCCTTCTTCCTCCTCAATGTGCATGTATATGAGTCATAAAACATTACTAACAGTTGCATATCAATACTCAAAGTCAATGACACACCAGGAAGCTATCACACATTCCTAAACAAATCAACTAGCCAAGCACCAAGTCCACAAATAGTTGGTCAAAGTTGACTCATATCAAGGCATCAAAGTAATCAAATATCAAATCATGGCTAACATATCAACATTGCTCGTCATCAAAAACCAAGAATCAAAACAATTTTCAATCAAGGGGCACATGGAAGCATGATTTTGTATTTTATCGGAACGTATTTTTGTTTTTTTTTTTTTCAAAAGCGATAAACTATTCTAGAAAGCAATAACACATACCTCCCCCAAGCCAAACTCAGCAATGTCCTCAGTGCTTGAAGGAGTGGAGATCGAGGGTCTCAATCTTCATTGAACCCCTCCGGCTCCAACTCTTATGTGTCTCCCGCAAAGCGATTGGTTAGTAAATAACCAACCAACGAGCGTAGAAGCTTGTCATGCGCACTCGCACATCTTTCGTGCAACAAGACATGCACGATAATCAACAGCAAAATTTGCATAAAGTCCGAATGAGCTCTATGCCAGTAAGGAGTAGGATGCCTAAAGGAAGAAGAACAAAAAGAAAAAACAATAATAAAAGAAGAATAAGAAAAAGAAGGAAAAGAGAAAGTAGGCATACTCTCCTTATGGAAATTGTTTTTGCGGACTATTGATTCTCCAACCTCAATGATCAATGAAATAACTCTCTCTGTGTTTTGGCATTCATGGTGGACATGGTCTTCACCATATAGAGCTCTCTCCAAAGCATCCACCTCTTCTTTGTAAGTACTGTAAGTACCTGCAAAAGACTCACAAAGAGGAACATACTCTATTGGGTCATTCGACTTTTGATTTTCGTGGGGAGGAGGAAGATCCTCAAGCAAAGGTTTTATGGGGAAAGAGAAGGGGAGTGAGTCGGTGTAAACGGGGCTAAGATAAACCCTTCCTGGACTTGGAATATGAGGGGTAGGGGTTGACTCAACAACAAGGGTTTTATCAACTTCAACTTCCTCATGGACTTGCTCAATAACATATGGCTTTTCAGTTTCAACAAATCCTTCATCTATTGATCCAACAGTCACATCATCATCCTTCAACTCATCCTCAACCTCTGTTATAAGTTCCTCCCACTTTTGGTTGCCTGTGGGTTCACTCAGTTGACCCCCATCCCCAACACAACTCGAATCATTATTTTCAATAATTTCTTGAACTTTTCTAAATCTCTCAAGAGTAGCCTTACTAGCTTTAATAATCTCATTAGTAGTCTCTTGAGATCTAGTACACTGAATCTCAATCTCAGATTTTAATCTTCTTAATTCCTCTAAGAAGCTATCTCTGCTTTCTGATTCGGGTTGAACAGGATTGGATAAGGGTTCACAATAATACACGGGAGAAGCAACAGTGTAATCATGAGACAAAACATTGATATCCATGCAAGGGTTAGATAAGCCATTAAAATATGCATGATTGTCATAAACATTAGAATGCACCTCATTATAACAAGTATTCAAGGGAGAGGGGGTAGAAACATGTAGATTATGCTCATAATTTGGATTAGCACATGGAACATGAATGACCATTTCACGCTCATACGAATCCCTTGCAAACCACATATAGTAATTCCACATATCATCCAAAGACAAGGCTCAAAAATCACCATTAAATCTACTTTCTATCACATTCCTTGTATACTCATTTAAACCACCATAAGCAAAACCACAAGAATCCCAAAGATTAAGATTTTGGTAACCAATAAAATCATTTAGCCTATCGAAATACACCCAAAAAGGCTCATTTACAAATTGAGGGAAAGAATAATAATCCATTTTTTTAGGGAAAAAAAAAGTAAAAATAAAAAATAAAAAAAATAAACTAAAGAAAATAAAATATATACACGGTCTCAAAGAACTGGAAGTTCTATGAGACTCAAGAAAATAATCTAGATCATAAAATTAATAGCAGAAAATAAAACCGTTTCCCCGGCAACGGCGCCAAAATCATTTTTTTTTTATTCTCCTCATCTCATTCATTTTTCATTTCATTTTTTAACAACAACAATCATGATAAGAAGAACTTCCCTTTTCAATACTCAATATGCTCAAAATGTATCACACTACAACTCCCTCACCTCACTACTATTAGCTCCCCCAAGCTAGGCTTGGGACTAGTAACCAATGGGGAATTTACGGGCTTGTAATGTGGTTAGTCACCGAATAAATGGCACAAGCACAACATGGGTAGAAAAAGAGGGAACAAATGTATCTAATTTCATCTGAAGGCTACCTAAATAGAAAAATGCCTTCGTCCTTCACAATGTGCATGTATATGAGTCATAAAACATTACTAATAGTTGCAAACCAATTCCTCAAAATCGACGACACACCAGGAAGCTAACACACATCCTAACCAAGTCAACTAGTCAAGCACCAAGTCCACAAGCAGTTAGTCGGAATTGACTCATGTTTAGGCATCAAAGCAATCGAATATCAAATCATGGCTAACACATCTACATTGCCCATCATCAAATACCAAGAATCAAAACAATTTCCGCTCAAGGGGCACAGGGAAGCATGATATTGTATTCATCGGAACGTATTTTTGTATTTAAACACACCAAAGAAACACACTAAAATAAACACACCAAAGAAACACACTAAAATAAAGGAATACGAAAAGAAAAGAAAAACATACCTAATATATACAGGTAATGTGAACCCCCCCCAAACCAAATCAGACAATGTCCTCATTGGCTCAAGGGGTACCGAACCATCATCATCATCAACAGCACCACTGATGGCCTTGGCCATCATTACCATCATCACCATCATCACCATGGCCACCTTGGCCACCATAGCCGCGGCTGCCCGCTCCAAACCCACCGTAGTGGGTAGGCGTGAAGGTGCCCATGGAACCGGGGGCTCCGTACCCCTCTGTGGGGTAAGTAAACCAGGAAGGGTGCTGATGATCTGGGGCAATGTAGCCCTGCCTGGCGTACTGATCATAGAAAGGGAACATAGTCCTCTGGTGATCCGCGGCAAACTCGTGGAAACCTAGCTCAAGTCTGCCCAGCCTCTCATGAATGGCCCCTAACTCCTCTGAAGACCCATGCTCCTCCTGTGGAGCCGGACTACCTCTATGTCCCGACCCCCTCTCTCTACGCCCTCCCCTCCTGTGGTGGGTGCGAGGCGCGACCTCGGGCTGTGGCTGGGGCTGGGCTAAGGGTGCTGTCTGCTCACCTACATATATGTAATGGGGCTGACCCCTAGTAAAACTGGTGAGCCCGGTGGTGTCCGGGAGAGTAAAGAGAGCGTTCCTTTGGAACATCCATGACATCTGATCGGGGAGAAGTCCCCCGTACTCAGAGTGCACCCTGTAAAGGCTCCCAAAATACTCAATATCCAACAGATTGTTTCCCACGCAACGGCGCCAAAATTTTGACAGGTTAAAGTCGTATTACCTTATCAAAAATAAAACCTAATTTCACTAGCTAGGTAGCAAAGGAAATCAGGATCGAATCCACAGGGAAACAGGCGTTCTTTCTACTATCAATTAATTAAACTAGACTATTGGGAACAAGAGTTGGTTGATTGATTGTATTCTAAGACTACGGCGATAATTAAACGATTATAAATCAATATATTAAGGAATCTAGGGCATAGGTTCACCAACAAATAACAATCCAGGACAATAAACAATCGCGATAATCAACAAAGTAATTAATTAGACTAGCATGCTCTCTCGAATCGATACTAATCATAGACTTAGAATTAACGGGCTCTCGCTACGTATTAATCCTAATTCTACCTATTGACACAAGCCTAAACATCAAATTGCATTTCTCGAATCTTAATTTGATATTGCATAACTACCACAATTAAACCTGCGCAAATCTAATTGTATAATGAAATAAACCAATCAATAGGAATTAATTACAATGCCAACAATCACAATTATTCAATATCCCTTCATATTAATCATGGATCCCCAAACCCTAGAAATTAAACTACTCAAGCATATTAACAATAAACAAAGCAATTAGCATGATTGAAAACATAATTAAGGCAAAACAAAATATTGAAATAAAGAACAATACCTAATTGAAGAACAATGGTAAAGGAAAGCTTGAATTTTGAATTGAAAATAAACTAAGTGTTTAGAACAAATTAGAGAGAAATTAACTAAGGAAAATAAAGCTAATGGTTTCAATACTAGGAAAAAAGATGTCCAACTAAAATAACTAAGCCTAGTATTTATAGTTTGCCCATAAACATAAGGAAAAACCGGAAGAAAATCGCGGAAAAAGGGCCCTGGGTTGTCGTCGCCCGGTCGGGCAGCCTTCCGCCCGTCGGGCGACCAGCTCGTAACCCGCCCGTCGGGCGCAGGTCTGCCCGCCGGGCGGAGGGAGAAATTCTGGAAATCATCGGCACGCGCCCGGTCGGGCAGCACCCGCCCGTCGGGCAAAAGGCGATTACTGCTGCTGCTTCTGATGGGCGCCCGGTCGGCACCGGGCGAGATCCCGCCCGTCGGGCGCCTTCTGCGCCTGTCCCTCTGTTTGCTCACCCGATGGGCGAGGGGCAATCAACCGGGCGGAGGGCTAAGTGATCCGCCCTTCGTCCACAACACCGAGTCTAACTTCCGGGGCTCAATCATGAATCATCTAAGGCTCCCGTAAGTCGACAAAAGTCGTCCCGAACTCCCTCGGGATCACGTAGTGGCCTAAATCATCAAGAAACGGGACTAAAAAGACCAATTTCTCACTAAGTATTCCTGAAACTCAAGGCACACTCAAATACACAGATTAGTACTAAAAACGGCTCCTAAGAGTTTATTTGACGCATAAAAGTACTAAGGGACGGGGGTGAAAACACTATATAAAACGCACATATCAAACTCCCCCAAGCTAGATCTTTGCTTGTCCCTAAGCAAAGAAATCATCGATGAACACAAAACCAACTTCACCCCCAACATATTTCAAAATGAACACATAATCCAAGGTAAAATCTAACAAGTATGCATCAATGTCAACCAATCAAGTCCATTCAATTGCTAATCCTCCTTAACAATCGTCACGCAAAGCGAACCACAAATGCACAATGGAATTCAAGACTAGTGCTCACACACTCGTCACTCATTTATGTGGCGGATAAAAGATGTACCCGTTCGCTCTCCTCCCAACATATAAGTGAACAATGCCCTCCCAAACTTACACACTCGTGTGTCTAGAAAAACATACACTCAACCTAGTATTCGACTCGGAATGTGTCATGTCGTAACTTGCATTGATAAACAACTACTTTCACATTAATACAACTCTATGCACAAAGGTCAGAAGGTCTTTCAAGCTTGTAATGATAGGCTTAGGTAAGGGTGCGGTAAGTTTGGGTAAAATGTGAGCTTAAAGCCTTGGCTTTGGGGAGCATAAATCCTAAAAACAACCGCGATCAATCAACACAATGACCATAATCTCCCACTCAACACATGAATAAAAACAACAAACAACCAAACTATACTTTCTTGCCTTGATTTCACAATTGTAACCAATCACTCATGAAGATAAGAAATTGTAATACCGGAGTGACAAAAGCTTGATTCAACTTGAGAATAACGATTTTTTTTTCTTCCCTTTTTTTTTTCTTGCTCAATCTCATTTTTTTTTTCTTTTGGAACCTTCACACAAATTTTTTTTTATTCTCCTCATCTCATTCATTTTTCATTTCATTTTTTTTCAACAACAATCATGATAAGAAGAACTTCCCTTTTCAATACTCAATATGCTCAAAATGTATCACACTACAACTCCTTCACCTCAGTACTATTAGCTCCCCCAACTAGGCTTGGGACTAGTAACCAATGGGGCTTTCATGGGCTTGTAATATGGATAGTCACCGAATAAAGGGGCACAAGCAACAACATGGGCAGAAAAGAGGGAACAAATGTATCTAATTTCATCCGAAGGCTACCTAAATAGAAAAATGCCTTCGTCCTCCTCAATGTGCATGTATATGAGTCATAAAACATTACTAACAGTTGCATATCAATACTCAAAGTCAATGACACACCAGGAAGCTATCACACATTCCTAAACAAATCAACTAGCCAAGCACCAAGTCCACAAATAGTTGGTCAAAGTTGACTCATATCAAGGCATCAAAGTAATCAAATATCAAATCATGGCTAACATATCAACATTGCTCGTCATCAAAAACCAAGAATCAAAACAATTTTCAATCAAGGGGCACATGGAAGCATGATTTTGTATTTTATCGGAACGTATTTTTGTTTTTTTTTTTTTCAAAAGCGATAAACTATTCTAGAAAGCAATAACACATACCTCCCCCAAGCCAAACTCAGCAATGTCCTCAGTGCTTGAAGGAGTGGAGATCGAGGGTCTCAATCTTCATTGAACCCCTCCGGCTCCAACTCTTATGTGTCTCCCGCAAAGCGATTGGTTAGTAAATAACCAACCAACGAGCGTAGAATTAAACGATTATAAATCAATATATTAAGGAATCTAGGGCATAGGTTCACCAACAAATAACAATCCAGGACAATAAACAATCGCGATAATCAACAAAGTAATTAATTAGACTAGCATGCTCTCTCCTCACCACTCATGAACAAAGAAACTAGACTACAAAACACACAAAACAAAACTAAACTATCGAAAGCAATGAAATACGGGTTGCCTCCCGCAAAGCGCTGGTTTATTCATAGGTCCCGCTCGACCTTGTTACCTTGAATATGCATCTATGAGGCGGAGGGGTTGAGGTGATGGACCTCAACCACTCCTATAGTAGCCCCATCATGGTACAACTTCAGACGTTGCCCGTTGACCTTGAATCGTTCACCATTCTCATTCTCTACTTCAATAGACCCAAATTTACTTACCATAGTCACGGTGAACGGCCCAGACCACCTAGACTTAAGTTTTCCAGGAAATAACTTAAGCCTAGAGTTAAAAAGTAGAACCTTGTCGCCCACCGCGAACTCTCTATGCAAAATGTGATTGTCGTGCCACTTCTTGGTCTTTTCCTTGTAAATCCGGGCACTATCATAGGCTTGTAGTCGGAATTCATCGAGCTCACCCAATTGAAGTAACCGCTTCTCACCGGCTAGCTTTGCATCCATGTTGAGCTGTTTGATTGCCCAATAAGCCTTGTACTCCATTTCTACTGGTAAGTGACACGCCTTGCCGTACACCAACCGATACGGGGAGGTACCAATAGGTGTCTTAAAGGCGGTTCTGTATGCCCACAGAGTATCATCTAGCTTATCGCTCCAATCTTTCCTAGACTTCGCCACCACTTTCTCAAGGATAGATTTGATCTCTCGGTTGGAGACCTCAACTTGACCACTCGTCTTAGGGTGGTAGGCTAGCCCAGTGCGGTGATAAACCCCATACTTGCGCAGGAGCGCATCCAGATGCCTCTCATGGAAGTGTGACCCTCCATCACTGATCAAAGCGCGCGGAACCCCAAATCTAGGAAAAATGATCTTCTTGAACAGGGAGACGACTGTCTTAGCATCGTTAGTAGGTGAGGCAACGGCTTCCACCCACTTTGACACATAATCTACAGCAACAAGGATATACAAGTTACCCTTGGACGATGGGAATGGTCCCATGTAATCAATTCCCCACACATCAAAAATCTCAACCTCAAGGATCCCGTTCTATGGCATCTCATACCTCCTCGAAATAGTGCCGGCCCTCTGGCACGCATCACAAGCCATAATAAAAGCCTGTGCATCCTTGAACATAGTAGGCCAGTAAAAACCACATTGTGACAACTTAGCGTTTGTTTTAGACGGTCCATGGTGACCACCATAAGGTGAAGAATGACACCTACTGATAACACCTTGAACTTCCCATTCTGGAATACAACGCTTGTACAACCCTTCAGCAGTCTCACGAAACAAATAAGGGTCGTCCCAAAAGTAAAACCGGACATCATGTAGGAATTTCTTCTTCTGTTGATATGAAAGATCCGCCGGAAGAATTCTCCCTACAATGTAGTTAGCAAAATCTGCGAACCATGGTGACTGACTGGCAAGTGCAAGTAAATGATCATCCGGAAATGAATCATCAATCGGTGTAGATCCCTTACCATCGTCATACCTCAATCTAGACAAGTGATCTGCAACCACATTCTCAGCCCCTTTCTTGTCGCGGATCTCTAGATCGAACTCCTGTAGCAGTAGTATCCATCGAATAAGCCTAGGCTTGGCTTCCTTCTTAGAGAGAAGATACTTAAGGGCCGCATGGTCAGTATAGACTATCACCTTGGATCCAATCAGATAGGTGCGGAATTTATCCAAGGCATAGACCATAGCTAGAAGCTCCTTCTCAGTAGTAGCATAATTAACTTGAGCTTCATCTAAGGTCTTACTTGCATAATAGATGGCATGTAAAACCTTCTCCTTTCTCTGACCCAGAACTGCCCCAACTGCATAATCACTTGCATCACACATTATCTCAAACGAAAGATCCCATTCGGGAGAACGAATGATGGGAGCCGAAATCAGTGCCTGTTTAATCCTGTCAAAGGCTTCAAGACAAGCATCAGTAAACACAAACGGGGCATCCTTGAGGAGGAGCTGGGTAAGTGGTTTAACAATTTTAGAAAAATCCTTGATAAAGCGGCGATAAAACCCCGCATGACCAAGAAAACTTCTAACACCCTTCACATTAACTGGAGGGGGTAATTGTTCAATCACTTGGACCTTAGCTTGATCCACCTGAATGCCCTTATCAGATATCAAATGTCCCAAAACCACCCCTTCAGTAACCATGAAATGACACTTTTCCCAGGTCAAGACTAAATTGCACTCTTCACATCTCTTCAAAAATTTAGTCAGATTTAGCAAGCAAGAATCAAAAGAAGTACCATAGACGCTAAAATCATCCATAAACACTTCCATGATAGACTCAATAAAATCAGAAAAGATACTCATCATGAAACGTTGGAAAGTAGCAGGTGCATTACATAGACCAAAAGGTATCCTACGATATGCAAAGGTACCATAGGGACAGGTGAATGTGGTCTTTTCCTGGTCGTCTGGATGTATGGGAATTTGAAAGAAACCAGAATAACCATCCAGATAACAGAAAAACTTGTGACAGGCTAGCCTTTCTAACATTTGATCAATGAAGGGAAGGGGGAAATGGTCCTTTTTGGTAGCAACATTAAGACGCCTATAATCAATGCACATGCGCCAACCTGTGACTACCCTAGTTGGTATCAACTCATTTTTTTCATTTCTCACCACAGTTGTCCCCCCTTTCTTAGGCACTACCTGAATAGGACTCACCCACTTAGAATCAGACACAGCATACACAATACCCGCATCAAGCAATTTCATAACTTTAGCTTTTACAACATCTTGCATGACAGGGTTCAAACGACGCTGGGGTTGGATGCATGGTTTATGATTTTCATCTAGATGTATCCTATGCATACAAAAGTCGGGGCTAATACCCTTTAAATCATCAATACTGTACCCAATGGCCTTTTTGTGCCTTTTCAACACAATAAGAAGTTGGGATAACTGGGCTGCATCAAGTGCAGTACTGACGATCACAGGGCAAAGTTGTTGATTATCTAAGAATGCATATTTAAGGTTAGCAGGAAGAGGCTTAAGTTCGGGTTTCTTTACCTCTTTAACAGAACAAACCGGCCGAACTAACCTCTTCAATTTGGTGCTCTCCGGCTCAGATTCTCCACCATTAAGAGCCAACTCCAGAGCATCCACTTCAGCACTCCAAGAACTGCTATCACCTGGAGAATACTCACAACAAAGCACTGCCTCCAAAGGGTCTCTTTCGAGAACTTGGGAGACGTTATCACGAGTAATAAAGTCAACTACATCTATGCGATAGCATTGTTCCTCCTCTAGCATGGGACTTTTTAAGGCACTGTTTAGATTAAAAGTCACCTTATCATCCCCAACAGACAATGTCAATTTCCCACTTTTAACATCAATTACCGCCCCCGCCGTGTGAAGGAAGGGTCTACCTAAGATTATGGGAATTTGAGAATCCTCCTGCATGTCTAATACTACAAAGTCTACAGATATATAGAATTTACCTACTCTAACAGGGACGTCCTCTAAAACACCTAAGGGGTATTTGACAGAACGGTCGGCCATTTGTAGAGTGATATTGGTAACCTTAAGCTCACCCATATTCAGTTTAGTACAGACAGACAAAGGCATGACAGACACACTAGCACCTAGATCACACAAAGCTTTATCAATAAATACGGTGCCAATGTTACATGGGATGGAAAAACTCCCGGGGTCCTTAAGTTTAGGTGGAGACTTGTTTTTCAAATAAGCACTACATTCCTCAGTGAAAGCTACAGTCTCTACTTCACAAAAAGCACGTTTCCTGGTCAAAATATCTTTCATGAATTTAGCATATGCAGGAGCCTGTAAAATTAATTCAGTAAAAGGAACCGTTACCTGCAAATTTTTGACCACTTCCAAGAATCTGCCAAACTGCTTATCCAGCTTATTCTTGAGTTGTCGGTTTGGGAAGGGGAGTGCAATAGGTGGTACTTGAATATCCGCCCCCTTCTTAACCTCAGTTGTAGCCTCATTCTCATTGACTACCTTTTCATCTTCCTTTTCACCCATAACTATCTTCGGGATTTCCTCACTGACCAGATCACTAGCAGACACCCCTTAATCAACCTCAACCGGCATAGAAGGACCATCATAATCCCTACCACTCCTCAATGTAATTGCATTAGCAGTCTCCCTATTTTCGGGCTGTGAAGGAAGTTGGCCTGGTGGCCTCCCTGCAATAGTTGTAGCCATCTGTGCCAATTGTGTATCAATGATCTTGTTATGAGCAGTAAGAGCATCGATCTTTGCATCCTTTTCACTTAGAGATTTTTGCATTTATAGCATCATGTTTCTCATCTCTACTAGCATAGGGTCGGGCTGTGTGGCTTGAGGATGTGGTTGTGGGGGTGATGTGTGTTGTCTAGAGAATCCAGGTGGCCCACTAGACTGCTGGTTGTAGTTGTTTCGGGGTTGGTAAGATTGTTGGTGTGGGGGTTGATATGGTTGTGGTGGTGGATGTTGAACTTGGTGAGGGTTTTGGATATTGTTGCTCCTGTAGGAAAGCTGAGGGTTATTTTTGTAGCCCTCATTGTAAGAGTTGGAGAATGGGTTGTTTTGTTTGTAGGATTGAAATGCATTACATTGTTCAATAGAGCTCCTACATTCCTGTGCATAATGACCAGACATTCCACAACTTTCACAAATAGTAGCAGGTTGGGCACTCATAGCAGCTACACTAACAGGTTGGGCAGATTGAGCATTGGCCGCTTGCATATTATCAAACTTATAATGTAAAGTAGTCAATTGGGCAGTTAATTGTTCAATAGAATTTAAATCATGCTTACCACCCCTGTTAGATAGACCTCTAGGATTTCCATACTGGGCATTGTGAATGGCTATCTCCTCAATTACCTCCATAGCTCTAGGCACCTCAAGTTGCATGAACCTCCCACTTGCAGCTGAATCCAACAAACATCTAGACTCATTGCCCAAACCATTATAAAACTGTTGAATCAAGAACCAATCTTCCAAACCATGGTGCGGGCATTCTCTTTGCAAATCCTTAAATCTCTCCCAGACCTCGAACAAACTCTCATCCGCTTGTTGTGAGATACCTAATATCTGACCCCTCAGACGAGCCGTTTTCTCAGGTGGAAAATTTTTAACATAAAAAGCAAGAGCCAAGGATTCCCAATTATTGATTTTCAAAGCTGCCCGATTCAACCCATTAATCCACAGTTTAGCTTTCCCACTCAAAGAGAACGGGAAAAGTATCTCCATAGTCTGCTCCGGAGTCAATCCCTTTTGCTTGATGGTAGAACAATATTGGATAAAGGACTGAATGTGAAGATTCGGATCTTCACCTGGTTCCCCACCGTACTGGCGTCTCTCGATCATGTTAATCAATGCAGGCTCAATCTTGAATGTCTCAGCTGCAATAGAAGGCATGATCGCCTTTGGTAGCACAGACAGACTTGGCTTAGAATAGTCTGTAAGCCGTGGGGTAGGTGGCGGTATCAGATTTTCGTCACCCATCTCTATCTCTGAAACTGAATCTGTATCTGAAGGAAAAAGATCGCCAATATTATGATCAGAATCAGAGTAATTCCCACACTGTGCAATGAAAGTTCTTCGTCTACAAAAGGTTCTTTCGGGCTCAGGATCGAATGGAGTAAGATTACTAGTACTTACGGTCCTGGGCATAGACAAAGACTAACAAAACAATGTGAGATCTAGTCTCAAGGAACGTGAGTTCCTTGAGTAGTAACAAACAATAATCTAGGATAAGCATTCAACAACATAAAATAAAACCGTTTCCCCGGCAACGGCGCCAAAATTTTGACAGGCTAAAGTCGTATTACCTTATCAAAAATAAACCTAATTTCACTAGCTAGGTAGCAAAGGAAGTCAGGATCGAATCCACAGGGAAACAGGCGTTCTTTCTACTATCAATTAATTAAACTAGACTATTGGGAACAAGAGTTGGTTGATTGATTGTTTGCTAAGACTACGGCGATAATTAAACGATTATAAATCAATATATTAAGGAATCTAGGGCATAGGTTCACCAACAAATAACAATCCAGGACAATAAACAATCGCGATAATCAACAAAGTAATTAATTAGACTAGCATGCTCTCTCGAATCGATACTAATCATAGACTTAGAATTAACGGGCTCTCGCTACGTATTAATCCTAATTCTACCTATTGACACAAGCCTAAACATCAAATTGCATCTCTCGAATCTTAATTTGATATTGCATAACTACCACAATTAAACCTGCGCAAATCTAATTGTATAGTGAAATAAACCAATCAATAGGAATTAATTACAATGCCAACAATCACAATTATTCAATATCCCTTCATATTAATCATGGATCCCCAAACCCTAGAAATTAAACTACTCAAGCATATTAACAATAAACAAAGCAATTAGCATGATTGAAAACATAATTAAGGCAAAACAAAATATTGAAATAAAGAACAATACCTAATTGAAGAACAATGGTAAAGGAAAGCTTGAATTTTGAATTGAAAATAAACTAAGTGTTTAGAACAAATTAGAGAGAAATTAACTAAGGAAAATAAAGCTAAGGGTTTCAATACTAGGAAAAAAGATGTCCAACTAAAATAACTAAGCCTAGTATTTATAGTTTGCCCATAAACATAAGGAAAAACCGGAAGAAAATCGCGGGAAAAGGGCCCTGGGTTGTCGTCGCCCGGTCGGGCAGCCTTCCGCCCGTCGGGCGACCAGCTCGTAACCCGCTCGTCGGGCGCAGGTCTGCCCGCCGGGCGGAGGGAGAAATTCTGGAAATCATCGGCACGCGCCCGGTCGGGCAGCTCCCGCCCGTCGGGCAAAAGGCGATTATTGTTGCTGCTGCTTCTGATGGGCGCCCGGTGGGCACCGGGCGAGATCCCGCCCGTCGGGCGCCTTCTGCGCCTGTCCCTCTGTTTGCTCGCCCGATGGGCGAGGGGCAATCAACCGGGCAGAGGGCTAAGTGATCCGCCCTTCGTCCACAACACCGAGTCTAACTTCCGGGGCTCAATCATGAATCATCTAAGGCTCCCGTAAGTCGACAAAAGTCGTCCCGAACTCCCTCGGGATCACGTAGTGGCCTAAATCATCAAGAAACGGGACTAAAAAGACCAATTTCTCACTAAGTATTCCTGAAACTCAAGGCACACTCAAATACACAGATTAGTACTAAAAACGGCTCCTAAGAGCTTATTTGACGCTTAAAAGTACTAAGGGACGGGGGTGAAAACACTATATAAAACGCACATATCACCATACCTTGGATGATGCACCTCACCTCACCAAGACCAAAACAGTTGAAATATTGGACAACCAGGTTCTATGGACATTGTTTAAAGAATCGAGGACTATGGAGAACGAGACTGCGATGACTACCCTAGCTTCACAAGATGAAGGTTTCGATCCAACCCGGTTAATCTCTCCTTCATCAACACTAGAAGAGGTCGAGAACGGATGGGTGAAGACATGTCAGTGGGCCAACACAAAAGGGATAGAATTCAAGATGAGTACCGGCGGAGGACCAAAGTTTTACGAGACTAAACCCAAGGCTTGAGCGATAGAGAGCACCTTAGTAAAAAAAAGCGCCTAGTAGTTCTTTAGATTGATAGAAAAAAAAGAAGCTTTAGATGGTCCTAAGATCCCTTAGAATATAGGCTAACTTTGTTTCAGTGTGTTTTCCCTACTTTCCAAATTAATAAAGGCGTAAGATTTCTCCTAAAAACTTTTATTCTAACACTAAATAAGCACCAAACGTACTTGAAAATACAAAAACAAAGAGGCGGCCCACTCTAGGCCCAATAAACAAGGCCCACTCGGTCTTGAATCGTGACATCAAAACTCATCAAAAAAAAATCCCCAAAATAAACCACACTATCATATTGCCACAACATGAGGGTCTAACCCATGCAACCCAAAGAAATCAAAAGGAAATCAAATTCAAACAATACAAATGTTGCTCAAGAAAAAAAAAACTCATAAAAAATAGACACCGCCCCCCGTATCAACACGCACCTCAGCCCACTCAAAAGCCTATACAAAGATCTTCATATCTTCCACACACTAACCCCATTCTCAAAACTGTTTCGAGTCACGAATAGAAAAAATTAATCCGGACAAAAACGCGTCTCACGCTAACAGTCAAAAAAGCCTCCAAAATAGCCTCAAAATTGATCTTAATACGAGTAAAAAGTAAAGCACAAAACAAAGAGAAAAGAAATAAATGCAAGAACATGTGAAGCAAAGCGTCAAAAAAGACCGCCCAGAAGTCATTTTCAGCGCCCAGGGCTGGGCGCCGAAATCATTGACGCCCCAGCCTGGGCGTTGAAACTCTCTGCCTGCCTAACTTTTTTCCAGAAGTGTTCGTCATTTTATCCGCACATAACGGAAAAATAACGAACACTTGGGGGGTACAACACGTATCCAGATATGCGTACCAAAAAAATAGCCGTACAAAAAACACATGGTATTTCATTTTTAGGAACCGATACGCGGCTTACGACAAAAAAAAAAAAAAAAAAACAACAGCAGACTAAGATAATGATAATACTTCACTCATTTTACCGATTAAATAATATGTTTCCACCTCAGGGCATATTTATTAAAATTCGGCACCCTAGAATTTATTCTAGGTAGAACTACGCGCGACCTGATTCTAACAAAGATACATAGGCAATCCTATTCATGGATTCGGTCCAATCAAGTAAAAAACATATATACATTGTGCAAAAGTGTTAGACATATATATATAAAAAAAAAAAAGGGAGAAGCAAAAAAAAAAAGTAAAAATAAAATACCCCTTTATTAAAAAATGATAAGAAGGAAAACAAAAGTGCTAAGAAGGAAAAAAACAAACACAACTGAAATAAATAAAGGGCACCTACACCCTAGCAAGAACTACACTACTCTAGTTCTTCCGGATCATCAAATAAAGTCTTGTAGAGGGCAATGTTCGCAGGGTCCACCCCCACAGTTTTCTGCGCTGCCCCTATATCAATCTCCATAAGAACCGGCTCCTGGACACTAACTTCCAAAGATGCCAAGGCTTCAGAAACATTCTCAGTTTGAACAACTATAGCCCGCTCGGCCTCAAGGGCACAGACAATGGTGGGGGAAGGATTATAGACATCAACTGGACTAGTCACTGTAGCGGCTGAGCCTTCCTAACCCATACATTGTTCCGGCGACGATCTCCGCGAGAGCTTGCATTTCTTTTAGCAACAGCAGGCCCCTTTGACAGGCTAAAGTCGTATCACCTAATCAAAAATAACCTAAGGTCCACTAGCTAGGTAGCAAGGGAAGTCAGGATCGAATCCACAGGGAAACAGGCGTTCTTTCTACTATCAATTAATTAATCTAGACTATTGTGAACAAAAGTTGGTTGATGGTTTGTATGCTAAGACTACGAACGAATATTAAACAGGAATGAATCAATATATTAAGGAATCTAGGGTATATGTTTGCCAACAAATAATAATCCAGGACATTGAACAATCACGATAATCAACAAAGTAATTAATTAGATTAGCATGCTCTCTTAAGTCGATACTAATCATAGACTTAGAATTAACGGGCTCTCGCTACGTATTAACTCTAATTCCACCTATTGACACAAGCCTAAACATCAAATTGCATCTCTCGAATCTTAATTTGATATTGCATAACTACCACAATTAAACCTGCGCAAATCTAATTGTATAATGAAATAAACCAATCAATAGGAATCAATTACAATGCCAACAATCATAATCATTCAATCATCCTTTCATATTATTCATGGATCCCCAACCCTAGAAATTAAACTACTCAAGCATGTTGACAATAAACAAAGCAATAATCATAATTGAAAGCATTATTAAAGCAAGACAATGAATTGAAATAAGAAATAATACCTATTTGAAGAACAAAGGGAAGTGAAAGCTTGAATTTTTATTGAGAATTAAACTAAGTGTTTTTGCATAAACTAGAGAGAAAACTAGGCTAAGGAAAATAATACTAAGGTTTTAATACTAGAAAATAAAGTGTCCTCTAAAAATAATTAAAGCTTGTTTATATAGTTTACCAAAATAAAGCCTAAAAAACGGAAAGAAAACTCGCGCATAAGTGCAGGAGGTTGGCGTCGCCCGATCGGGCGTCGCTTCGCCCGATCGGGCGATCCACTCGATAGTCGGCCCGATCGGGCCAAAATCCGCCCGATCGGGCGGTTTGTGAACTCTCCACATAGGCTCCAGGATGACCGCCCGATCCGGATCGGGCGAGCTGCGCCCGATCGGGCGCGCGTTGATGAATCCAAATGGCCTAATTTCCGCCCCATAGTTGCCTTTCGCCCTCAGCTTCCAGGGCGATTTGCAATCTTCAATGTAGCTCGCCCATATCACTGGGTCTAACTCTCGGGGCTCAACCATAAGCATCCAAGGCTCCCGAAAGTCGACGATGGAGGTCCCGAACTTCCTCGGGCTCATATAGTGGCCTAGATCAACATGAAACGGGTCTAAAAAGACCAATTTCTCATAATCAAACCTGAAACTCAAGGCACACTCAATAACACACATTAGTACTAGAAACGGCTCCTAAGAGCATGTTTGACACATAAAAGTACTAAGGGACGGGGGTAAAAATACTATATAAAACATGCATATCAAACCTTCCCAAGCTAGATCCTTGCTTGTCCCTAAGCAAGGAAATCATCGATGAACACAAAACCAACTTCACCCCCGATATAATTCAAAATGAAAAACATAATTCGAGGCAAAATCCAACAAGCATGCATCAATTTCAACCAATCAAATCCATTCAATCGCCAATCCACCTTAACAATCGTCACGCAAAGCGAACCACAAGTGTACAATGGAATTCAAGACTAGTGCTCACACACTCGTCACTCATTTATGTGGCGGATAAAAAATGTACCCGTTCGCTCCCCTCCAAACATATATGTGTACAATGCCCTCCCAAACCCACAACACTCGTGTGTCTAAAAAAACATGCACTCAACCTAGTAGTCGACTCGGAATGTGTCATGTCATAACTTGCATTGATAAACAACTACTTTCACATTAATACAACTCTATGCACAAAGGTCGGAAGGTCTTTCAAGCTTGTAATGATAGGCTTAGGTAAGGGTGCGGTAAATTTGGGTAAATGTGAGCTTAAAGCCTTGGCTTTGGGGAGCATAAATCCTAGCAAATCCATGATCAATCACAAATGATGACCACAACTCTCCCACTCAACAACTGAATAAAAACAACAAACAACCACACTATACTTTCTTGCCTTGATTTCACAATTATAACCAATCACTCATGAAGATAAGAAATTGTAATACCAGAGTGACAAAAGCTTGAATTATCTTGAGAATAACGATTTTTTTCTTCCTTTTTTTTTTCTTGCTCAATCTCATTTTTTTTTCTTTTGGAACCTTCACATTTTTTTATTCTCCTCATCTCATTCATTTTTCAGCTCATTTTTTCAACAACAATCATGATAAGAATAACTTCCCTTTTCAATACTCAATATGCTCAAAATGTACCACACTACAACTCCCTCACCTCACTACTATTAGCTCCCCCAAGCTAGGCTTGGGACTAGTAACCAATGGGGAATTTACGGGCTTGTAATGTGGTTAGTCACCGAATAAAGGGCACAAGCACAACATGGGTAGAAAAAGAGGGAACAAATGTATCTAATTTCATCTGAAGGCTACCTAAATAGAAAAAAGCCTTCGTCCTCCACAATGTGCATGTATATGAGTCATAAAACATTACTAATAGTTGCAAACCAATACTCAAAATAAATGACACACCAGGAAGCTATCACACATCCTAACCAAGTCAACTAGTCAAGCACCAAGTCCATAAGTAGTTAGTCGGAGTTGACTCATGTTTAGGCATCAAAGCAATCGAATATCAAATCATGGCTAACACATCTACATTGCCCATCATCAAATACCAAGAATCAAAACAATTTCCGCTCAAGGGGCACAGGGAAGCATGATATTGTATTCATCGGAACGTATTTTTGTATTTTTTTTTTAAAGCAATAAACTAATCTAGAAAGCATTAAACACACCAAAGAAACACACCAAAATAAAGAAATGCGAAAAGAAAAGAAAAACATACCTACAATGTACAAGTAATGAGAAACCCTCCCCAAACCAAATCAGACAATGTCCTCATTGGCTCAAGGGTATCGAACCAACTCGGTCTCATCTCCATCATTGACGGCCATGGCCGCCATCATCATCATCATCACCATCATCTCTGCCACCATGCCCACTAGGACCCGCTCCCCACCCTCCATACTGGGTAGGTGTGAAGGTGCCCATAGAACCCGGAGCTCCATATCCCTCCGCGGGATAGGTATACCAGGTAGGGTGCTCGTAATCTGGGGCAATGTAGCCCTGCCTGGCATACTGATCATAGAACGGGAACATGGTCCTCTGGTGATCAGCTGCGAACTCCCGGAAATCGAGCTCAAGTCTGCTCAACCGCTCATCAATGGACCCCTGCTCCTCATCTACTACCGGGCCACCCTGGGGCCTCCCCACGTCTTGACGCCCCCTCCTAAAGTAGGTGCGAGGCTCTGGCTGGTACTGGTGGGGCTCTGGCTGTGGGTCAGGCTGAGGCTGGGGGTCAGGCTGAGGCTCTTCCCCAAATCCAACAAATAAGTAATGAGCCTGGCCGGGTCTGAAACTAGTACGGCCCTGAGGGCCAGGCAAGGTGAAAAGCCTATTTCCCTCGAACATCCAATACATGGCTCCTGGCCTAAAAAACCCATGCTCCCCCTGTAGCCGACGGAGTCCAGCAAAGTAAGCCAAATTAAGCAAGTTGCTACCCAGAACTGGAGTCTGGTTAGCCTCAGTAAAGTTGGCCGTGGCCATGGCTATGTAGGTGATCAACCGGCCAATGGTAATTTTGGTAGTATGTGTGGAAGTGGCTATGGAATAGAATTGAGAGGCCATATGATGTGCAAGGTTCATTTTGTAGCCCTCATCCCCTTCTGAAACGTAGCCACCTAGAATCTCTAGCTCCGTACTCCTAATATTTTGGGTCTCATCCCTACCAAAGATCGTAAATCCTAGAAACCTGTAAAAGACAATGGGTACCGGGTGTTGTATCTTGGAAGCATGCAAATGTTGCATACTCCCGGGATTAGCATTACCCGTAAGCTTTCCCCACATGGTGCAGTTATTATGGGTCTCCTTAGGTTTCCTACTATAGGTGGTATACAATCCAAAAATCCTACCAAAATCAGCTAAACTCATGGTGTAGGTTCGGTTCATCACACGAAATTGAACCGACGACACGGTTCGATAACCATCCCTACGCACATTGAAACTACTCAAAAATTCTAGAGTCAACCGTCTAAATATGAGACGGAGCATACTATACATGTTACTCATACCAACACCAACAAAGACACGCTTGACATCACGCTCAATACCCATTTCATGTAAAGATTTTTGGCATATAAAGCGAGTAGGGATTACCTCCCTCAATTTGAGGTGGATGGATCGTGCTCGTTGCTCCTCCGTAACAAAGATGACATCCGGAAAATTCGTGTCGGGCTCGAATTGCGGCGGCGGAGGTGGTGGTGTCGGTTCCCGAGCTCGGCTCGTGGAAGCTTCATGTTGATTTCTTGGTACCCTTGTGCATTTCCTTTGTGGTCGGTTTGCCATTGATGAAAATCTGATTTTTTTGAGTTTTTGAGCTTTTTGGGTGAATTTGGGGATTTTGTGGGGATGAGAGAAAACTGAAATTGGTTTGGTATAGGTTGTAGAGGATGATGAGAGGATGATTTTGATGAAAAAATTGTTGAATTTGGTGGAGATTTGAGGGAGATATGGTGGTTGGAAGTTTTTGGAGGTTGGGGTTTAATGGAGGAAGTGAGAGAAAGTTAGGTTGAAGATGAAGAGGAAGTGAAGAAAGAAAAGAGAATCTGTGTATTAATCGCTGAAATCGCGTCTCGCCCGATCGGGCGACTTTCCGCCCAATCGGGCGGTTTGCGATCCTTTTCTTCTCATACGTGCGCGCACGATCGGGCGCACCTCGCCCGATCCGGATCGGGCGATTTGCGAAAGCCATTTTTCTTGACTTTTTCTGCTCAGAATCTTCCTTGACTTTTCCACGAACTTTTCATCAACCGCCCGATCGGGCAAAATAATTTCGCCCGATCGGGCATACCACTCGCCTTCTGCGCTCGATCGGGCAGACAATCGCCCGACTCGGGCATTCCACTCGCCAGACCGCCCGATCGGGCATGCTGCGCCCGATCGGGCGAAGATAAGCTGCATTAATCTCGTCTGTGCGCGCCCGATCGGGCGCTCCTCGCCCGATTCGAATCGGGCGGTTCGCAGCGTGCTTGGCCTTGTACGTAATTTCACTTTCTTGAACTTGGAGCTTTAGGCCTGCACATTATTAAACACCCAAACAGCGTAATGCCCTCTTCTCGCCTCACTAACACCAAAAACAATACTTAAACACACTTAGGTATGGGAAATACTAACTAAACACACAAAAATAAAATAAAAAATCAAACTTATACTACTAAAGCGATAAAATACGGGTTGCCTCCCGCAAAGCGCTGGTTTATTTCTAGGTCCCGCTCGACCTTGTTACCTTGAATATGCAGTCTATGAGGCGGAGGGATGGAGGTGATGGACCTCAACCACTCCTACAGTAGCCCCATCATGGTACAACTTCAGACGTTGCCCGTTGACCTTGAATCGTTCACCATTCTCATTCTCTACTTCAACAGACCCAAACTTGCTTACCATAGTCACGGTGAACGGCCCAGACCACCTAGACTTAAGTTTTCCAGGAAATAACTTAAGCCTAGCACTACTACAAAACGCGTCATTTTTCGACGCTTTTTTGGCTATTTTTCGACGCCTAAAGGCGTCGAGAAAATTTTTCTCGTCGCCCAAAGCAAGCGTCGAGAATTTGGCCGTAGAGAAATTCTCGACGCTTGGCAGCGTCGATATTCTCGACGGTGTTTGTCGTCTACAGAATATTTTTGGCGCAATCTGCGTCGAGAATCTCGACGGTGTTTGTTGTAGCTAATTATTTCTCGACGGTCATCTACGTAGTAAATTTTTTTTCGGGCTTACCAACAATTTTTTGCGCGAATCATGTTTTGACACTATATAGCGTCGAGAATATAGTTTTATTTTATTTTTTTATCGTTCATTGTTACCCGAAGCAAAATCAACCTGAAACTAATTCAAACCAAACAGATGTAATTAACTATATATAGCATGAACACCTTTAAAATGTAATAATACGTACTTAGCTCGCTCCAAATCATATCATCAAATTAAGTTTACACATTATCCAAACTATTAAATTAGCTAGCTAGTATCTCCAAAACACAAATTTAATACCCAAAACATATCTACTATTATAATTCCAACTTATTATTCTAAAATGTCATCTTCAAATTAAAACAAAGGCCACTCAATACAAGTTCAAGAATATCAGCTTCATAGTTGAAGGAGCTATGCATCACCACTTGATTCTTTTCTTCCACCACCATTATCTCCAAATGCATCCGGGACCTTAAGAAAAAAAAATATACAAATGGTAAGTAACAGTTTCTACCACGGTGTGAAATAAATTAAGAGAAGTCCACGGTAAACAATAGCACGCAAAAATTCCCAATCAAAATTATTGAATTGGTTCACGAAAATAAATACTTTTCTAATTAATTGTAAGTATATGTTCTGATTTCGGCATATTTACTGCGTAGTAGTTTAGTACACTATTTAGGCTCCTGGATAGAATTCCTAGAAGTCTGAACATCAGTAATACAATTTTGGCAGCTATAAATTCAGTAACAAGTATATAAAATATCACATCAAGAAAATTATAGTTGATCCAAGTCGGACCAGCAGCTTATAGTGGAAGCGAAAATGTAGTCCCTCAGATGTTTCACAAGGGGCCATGCATTACCATCTGATACTCTATTACCCAGTTAAGAAGTAAGTTGGAAGCTCCCTATGCCTTTACTACTTATTGACATAAGAAATGCAACCATTGGTAACATTAACAGGTCAACGCTTTAACTACCAGACTCCAAAATACAACAGAGCCACCCACTGCAGATTAGCAGATATTCAGATTAGGGTGTTTCTGTCCCTAATCTGAATATCTGCTAATTATGTACAAATTACAGGGGCTTGTCTAATCAGCAGTGTGTTCATGGTATTGAATTGATTGGCTCGACTGATTTTACGGGCTTAGATGAAGGTGAGAGGAAAAGGCAGTTGAAGCTTACATTCTGATAGTATATTGGATGTAGAATCTCATTTAGTAGAACCAGTATGGTCTAACTTTCTCAGGAGGAAGAATATTATACAACAAATTGATCCATTCTAAAAGAGGTAAACTGAGGAGATATTAGGGAATTAACAATTAAGGTGGACCGAAGTTTAATGTCAAATTGTGCACATTAGTAGTTAACTAGCCATCTTTAATTTGTTCTTTAGCATGTAGAACGTTTCATCAAAAACTCCCAGGCTAGCTGCTAATACATCACCAGAAGAACACCAACCCCAATCTTCCAGCACCACAAATAACCAAATCAAAAGGGTGAGACAATTTCCAAAAGCTACTATAATAAAAGAATACCTTGAATAGAAAAGCATGGAGTCTCCCTTGATTTGCACTATCCAGTATTCCAGTTCCAGAGCTAGTCATGTTCAACCAAGTTTCACATCAAAAGATTAAAGAGGTAAGCCTGCAGCTTCCGCTACTCATACTTCTGATGGTCTAGCAACTGTCATGTCTCTTTTTCCACTGCATATTCAGCCAGTGCACCACCGGTCAGTCAGTCAATGAAACACCAGTCACGTTGGTTTTTACCCCACTGTCAGCTTCTAAAAAAAACTATTCTGATTGAAGAATTATGGAATTGAGAAACAAGCAGCTTACATCATGGCTTAACAGGGTCAGAACCTTGTCACCAGCTTTGAACTTTGTTGCCGAAGATCCAACCTCGACTACCTCCCCTACAACATCAGTTCCTATAAAAAAAACAAGAGTTGGCCTTCAGCTTGAAGAGTAATGCAAGAAATACATCTTGGCAAGAACAAGAATCATTTATTTCTTGAAAAACACAAGTAGTGTTACGCCTTGTCAAACTTTTACGCTATACATAAGACATATTCAGCCAGTGCAACATTTACGCTATACGCCTAATCATGCAAATGACAATAAAATAGTAATTCAATACTCAACTGCCCTGAATCTAGTATTCCGTATGTAATAGTCTGAAATCTAAACTGGACACTCGTGTAAATGAGATTCTATAAGATTTTTTTAGATTAAATCCAGCCTCAGCAAATTTGTACAGCGTCGAGAAACTACGGAAATTGTAGTAGTGTTGATCAAGAAATATGAAATTAATCTAAATCCAGCAGATGCTCAAACAGTCATCATCAACTTAGATAGTGTAATGAAAATAATTCTAGTCCCAAACTCGTAAAATTGGGAACATGGAAATTAACAGGAAACAGGAAATGTAACTGGTAGGAATAGAGACATAGACTTAGAATAGACAAGCATGTTTTCTATCCTTCCAGGCACTAATAGATAAAATTTATTCAGTATACTCTGTCATTCATGATGTAACTGATGCTTGATATTTAGAACTGAAAATATTACTGAAGCTTTCATTGTGCCTAAAATGGCCAGCAAACCACATGTGACAACAACTTAGAATAGCAGTTTACAATTACTCAATATAATCATCAATCAAACATGATACAACGGAAGATATTAAATGCATCATGGCTGCATCCACAGTCAGATACAAGAGGGGGGAAAAAGACTTGTAACAATTGAATTTTTATTCTAAAATTATCAATTAAGAAATCCCTTAGCATCTAATAACAAAAAGTGAAACGAAACTATAAAATTGTTCAAGCGGCAAATACTGCGAAAATAAAGAAGGGGTTGGACTGTAAAAAACAATCAATTAAAAAACTCAAATGACGCATTTTGTAGTAGTGCTAGATAGTTGATGATAATAAGGCCTAAAATTAGCTACTAAAATAAACACAAACAGGGCACCAACAGACACATTTCTGCAATGTCATCCTCATTCAATATGAAATCAGTGCCAATTTACTAACCTAGCCATTACATTATAGATGAATTTGCAGCTCAATATCATAAAGTAGTTGAATTTCGAAGTTAAAGTTTACTAGTGATAAATAAAGACTGTGCAGACTAAAATTTTTGTGCTCCTACACATTGATTTTGTTTGTTTCTCTTCTCACAATGAAATGTATGAATACAACGGAGAAAATTCAACAACCTAGAGTTACTAACCCCTGACCCTGCTTGGCAACAGTAAAAACAATAAACTACAATGTTTTCATTGTCTGTGACTTCAATTGAATGAATCTCCCGACTATCAAAGTTGCCCGATTCTATAGTCCAGAAACATCAGAACCCTTTGGTTCAATCATTACGATCCAACATAATGTATTAAAAACCAAAAACCGACTCATACGCTTACACATCAATAGAGCAAGACATAAGAAGATTCACATTGCCCCCAAACACCCACCATTTTATGCAACAATTGCAATTCCAGGATCATTTAATTAATTTAAGTGCAAAGTAAAATTCATAAGAAAAAAATGAGCATTATCAATAGCTATTAGCTGAAAAAATGGCAAAAAAATTAAATATTAAAAACCCAACAAACCTTGATCCTGTACTTGGTCTTTTGGAGCATCTGTGATATCAGGTGTGACTTCATAATAGAATCTGCGGATTGTTCAGGGTCCCTCATCATCATGAATCAAACCAAAATAATAGAAACAAAATCAATAACCCTAATTCCCGAAATACTCGACAAGTTGAAGAGAGAAAACCAATTTTTTTGAAACAGAACAAAAAAAGAAGAAACTCATAAACACAACACCAGATCTATAATTCACCAGGAACAAAACAAAGGGACTCAAATTCATCTTAAAGGGTCCCGATCCGTAGAAAAATTGAAGGAAAAAAATCTAACATTGAAGTAAAATAAATAAATACAATTACCTGGAGTGAATAAGGTCAACACAAAGAAATCTCATTTTGGATTTAGATTTAAAAAATAGTAGATTTCTGCAGTATTATTGACGACGGAGCGACGGTTTGAGTAGCAGTTCTTCCATGAGCTCCTCTTTTGTGCTTCTTTTTCAGTGGCGGCGAATTAGCAAGCGGGGAAGATGAAGCAGCATAGTATTAGGAGAGAGAAACCAATTTGAATTCGCCCATTGATGGATTTGAGACGAGAATTTATTGATTCTTTGCAATTTGCAATTTCTATGAGGAGAGGGAGGGGAGAGAAGATGAATGGGCGGGCGCCTAGCTAGGGTTGATTAGTATTGGAGTTTAGATTTTTACGGGGGTTATTTCTTTGAACTGGCGGTTAGTAACCCACGTGACTAGCACAGACGAAATCTCGACGCTATATTTTGTCGACAAATGCGTAAGACGCAGACCGGCGTCGTGGAAACACGGATTCTAAATTTCCTCCCAGCGGTCTTCGACAGCGTCGAGGCAACTTCGTCGAGATTTACCGTGTTTTGTAGTAGTGTAGAGTTAAAAAGTAGAACCTTGTCGCCCACCGCGAACTCTCTATGCAAAATGTGATTGTCGTGCCACTTCTTGGTCTTTTCCTTGTAAATCCGGGCACTATAATAGGCTTGTAGTCGGAATTCATCGAGCTCACCCAATTGAAGTAACCGCTTCTCACCGGCTAGCTTTGCATCCATGTTGAGCTGTTTGATTGCCCAATAAGCCTTGTACTTCAATTCTACTAGTAAGTGACACGCCTTGCCATACACCAACCGATACGGGGAGGTACCAATAGGTGTCTTAATGGCGGTTCTGTATGCCCATAGAGTATCATCTAGCTTATCGCTCCAATCCTTCCTAGACTTCGCCACCACTTTCTCAAGGATAGATTTGATCTCTCGGTTGGAGACCTCAACTTGACCACTCGTCTGAGGGTGGTAGGCTAGCCCAGTGCGGTGATAAACCCCATACTTGCGCAGGAGCGCATCCAGATGCCTCTCATGGAAGTGTGACCCTCCATCACTGATCAAAGCGCATGGAACCCCAAATCTAGGAAAAATGATCTTCTTGAACAGGGAGATGATTGTCTTAGCATCGTTAGTAGGTGAGGCAACGGCTTCCACCCACTTTGACACATAATCTACAGCAACAAGGATATACAAGTTACCCTTGGACGATGGGAATGGTCCCATGTAATCAATTCTCCACACATCGAAAATCTCAACCTCAAGGATCCCGTTCGGTGGAATCTCATACCTCCTCGAAATAGTGCCGGCCCTCTAGCACGCATCACAAGCCATAATAAAAGCATGTGCATCCTTGAACATAGTAGGCCAGTAAAAACCACATTGTGACAACTTAGCGTTTGTTTTAGACGGTCCATGGTGACCACCATAAGGTGAAGAATGACACCTACTGATAACACCTTGAACTTCCCATTCTGGAATACAACGCTTGTACAACCCTTCAGCAGTCTCACGAAACAAATAAGGGTCGTCCCAAAAGTAAAACCGGACATCATGTAGGAATTTCTTCTTCTGTTGATATGAAAGATCCGCCGGAAGAATTCTCCCTACAATGTAGTTAGCAAAATCTGCGAACCATGGTGACTGACTGGCAAGTGCAAGTAAATGATCATCCGGAAATGAATCATCAATCGGTGTAGATCCCTTACCATCGTCATACCTCAATCTAGACAAGTGATCTGCAACCACATTCTCAGCCCCTTTCTTGTCGCGGATCTCTAGATCGAACTCCTGTAGCAGTAGTATCCATCGAATAAGCCTAGGCTTGGCTTCCTTCTTAGAGAGAAGATACTTAAGGGCCGCATGGTCAGTATAGACTATCACCTTGGATCCAATCAGATAGGTGCGGAATTTATCCAAGGCATAGACTATAGCTAGAAGCTCCTTCTCAGTAGTAGCACAATTAACTTGAGCTTCATCTAAGGTCTTACTTGCATAATAGATGGCATGTAAAACCTTCTCCTTTCTCTGACCCAAAACTGCCCCAACTGCATAATCACTTGCATCACACATTATCTCAAACGGAAGATCCCATTCGGGAGAACGAATGATGGGAGCCGAAATCAGTGCCTGTTTAATCCTGTCAAAGGCCTCAAGACAAGCATCAGTAAACACAAACGGGGCATCCTTGAGGAGGAGCTGGGTAAGTGGTTTAACAATTTTAGAAAAATCCTTGATAAAGCGGCGATAAAACCCTGCATGACCAAGAAAACTTCTAACACCCTTCACATTAACTGGAGGGGGTAATTGTTCAATCACTTGGACCTTAGCTCGATCCACCTGAATGCCCTTATCAGATATCAAATGTCCCAAAACCACCCCCTCAGTAACCATGAAATGACACTTTTCCCAGTTCAAGACTAAATTACATTCTTCACATTTTTTCAAGACTTTAGTCAGATTTAGCAAGCAAGAATCAAAAGAAGTACCATAGACGCTAAAATCATCCATAAACACTTCCATGATAGACTCAATAAAATCAGAAAAGATACTCATCATGCAACGTTGGAAAGTAGCAGGTGCATTACACAGACCAAAAGGCATCCTACGATATGCAAAGGTACCATAGGGACAGGTGAAGGTGGTCTTTTCCTGGTCGTCTGGATGTATGGGAATTTGAAATAAACCAGAATAACCATCCAGATAACAGAAAAACTTGTGACAGGCTAGCCTTTCTAACATTTGATCAATGAAGGGAAGGGGAAATTGGTCCTTTTTAGTAGCAACATTAAGACGCCTATAATCAATGCACATGCGCCAACCTGTGACTACCCTAGTCGGTATCAACTCATTTTTTTCATTTCTCACCACAGTTGTCCCCCCTTTCTTAGGCACTACCTGAACAGGACTCACCCACTTAGAATCAGACACAGCATACACAATACCCGCATCAAGCAATTTTATAACTTCAGCTTTTACAACATCTTGCATGACAGGGTTCAAACGACGCTGGGGTTGGATGCATGGTTTATGATTTTCGTCTAGATGTATCCTATGCATACAAAAGTCAGGGCTAATACCCTTTAAATCATCAATACTGTACCCAATGGCCTTTTTGTGACTTTTCAACACAATAAGAAGTTGGGATAACTGGTCTGCATCAAGTGCAGTACTGACGATCACAGGGCAAAGTTGTTCATCATCTAAAAACGCATATTTAAGGTTAGTAGGAAGAGGCTTAAGTTCGGGTTTCTTTACCTCTTTAACAGAACAAACTGGCCGAACTAACCTCTTCAATTTGGTGCTCTCCGGTTCAGATTCTCCACCATTAAGAGCCAACTCCAGAGCATCCACTTCAGCACTCCAAGAACTGCTATCACCTGCAGAAGACTCACAACAAAGCACTGCCTCCAAAGGGTCTCTTTCGAGAACTTGGGAGACGTTATCACGAGTAATAAAATCAACTACATCTATGCGATAGCATTGTTCCTCCTCTAGCATAGGACTTTTTAAGGCACTGTTCAGATTAAAAGTCACCTTATCATCCCCAACAGACAATGTCAATTTCCCACTTTTAACATCAATTACCGCCCCCGCCGTGTGAAGGAAGGGTCTACCTAAGATTATGGGAATTTGAGAATCCTCCTGCATGTCTAATACTACAAAGTCTACAGGTATATAGAATTTACCTACTCTAACAGGGACGTCCTCTAAAACACCTAAGGGGTATTTGACAGAACGGTCGGCCATTTGTAGAGTGATATTGGTAACCTTAATCTCACCCATATTCAGTTTAGTACAGACAGACAAAGGCATGACAGACACACTAGCACCTAGATCACATAAAGCTTTATCAATAAATACAGTGCCAATGTTACATGGGATGGAAAAACTCCCGGGGTCTTTAAGTTTAGGTGGAGACTTGTTTTGCAAATAAGCACTACATTCTTCAGTGAAAGCTACAGTCTCTACCTCACAAAAAGCACGTTTCCTGGTCAAAATATCTTTCATGAATTTAGCATAAGCAGGAACCTGTAAAATTAATTCAGTAAAAGGAACCGTTACCTGCAAATTTTTGACCACTTCCAAGAATCTGCCAAACTGCTTGTCTAGCTTATTCTTGAGTTGTCGGTTTGGGAAGGGGAGTGCAATAGGTGGTACTTGAATATCCACCCCCTTCTTAACCTCTCTTGTAGCCTCATTCTCATTGACTACCTTTTCAGCTTCTTTTCATCCATAACTATCATCGGGATTTCCTCACTGACCAGATCATTAGCAGACACCCCGGAATCAACCTCAACCGGCATAGAAGGACCATCATAATCCCTACCACTCCTCAATGTAATTGCATTAGCAGTCTCCCTATTTTTGGGCTGTGATGGAAATTGGCCTGGTGGCCTCCCTGCAATAGTAGTAGCCATCTGTGCCAACTGTGTATCAATGATCTTGTTGTGAGCAGTAAGAGCATCGATTTTTGCATCCTTTTCACTTAGATATTTTTGCATTTTTAGCATCATTTTTCTCATCTCTACTAGCATAGGGTCAGGCTGTGTGGTTTGAGGTGGTGGTGGTGGAGGTGATGTGTGTTGTCTAGGGAACCCAGGTGGTCCACTAGACTGTTGGTTGTAGTTGTTCCGTGGTTGGTAGGGTTGGTATGGTTGTTGTGGTGGATGTTAGACTTGGTGAGGGTTCTGGATATTGTTGCTCCTGTAGGATAGTAGAGGGTTGTTTTTGTAGCCCTCATTGTAAGAGTTGGAGGATGGGTTACTTTGTTTGTAGGATTGAAATGCGTGACATTGTTTAACAGAGCTCCTACATTCCGGTGCATAATGACCAGACATTCCACGACTTTCACAAACAGTAGCAGGTTGGGCACTCATAGCAGCTACACTAGCAGGTTGGGCAGATTGAGTATTGGCTACTTGCATATTATCAAACTTATAGTGTAAAGCAGTCAATTGGGCAGTTGATTGTTCAATAGAATTTAAATCATGCTTACCACCCCTATTAGATAGACCTCTAGGATTTCCATACTGGGCATTGTGAATGGCTATCTCCTCAATCACCTCCATAGCTCTAGGCACCTCAAGTTGCATGAACCTCCCACTGGAAGCTGAATCCAACAAACATCTAGACTCATTGCCCAGACCATTATAAAACTGTTGAATCAAGAACCAATCTTCCAAACCATGGTGCGGGCATTCTCTTTGCAAATCCTTGAATCTCTCCCACACCTCGAACAAACTCTCATCCGCTTGTTGTGAGATACCTAGTATCTGACCCCTCAGACGAGCCGTTTTCTCAGGTGGAAAATATTTAACATAAAAAGCAAGAGCCAAGGATTCCCAATTAGTGATTTTCAAAGCCGCCCGATTCAACCCATTAATCCACAGTTTAGCTTTCCCACTCAAAGAGAACGGGAAAAGTATCTCCATAGTCTGCTCCGGAGTCAATCCCTTTTGCTTGATGGTGGAACAATATTGGATAAAGGACTGAATGTGAAGATTCGGATCTTCACCTGGTTCCCCACCGTACTGGCGTCTTTCGATCATGTTAATCAATGCAGGCTCAATCTTGAAGGGCTCAGCTGCAATAGAAGGCATGATCGCCTTTGGTAGCAAGGACAGACTTGGCTTAGAATAGTCTGTAAGCCGTGGGGTAGGTGGCGGTATCAGATTTTCGTCACCCATCTCTATCTCTGAGACTGAATCTGTATCTGAAGGAAAAAGATCGCCAATATTATGATCAGAATCAGAGTAATTCCCACACTGTGCAATAAAAGTTCTTCGTCTACGAAAGGTTCTTTCGGGCTCAGGATCGAATGGAGTAAGATTACTAGTACCTACGGTCCTGGGCATAGACAAAGACTACAAAACAATGTGAGATCCGGTCTCAAGGAACGTGAGTTCCTTGAGTAGTAACAAACAATAATCTAGGATAAGCAATCAACAACAGAAAATAAAACCGTTTCCCCGGCAACGGCGCTAAATTTTGACAGGCTAAAGTCGTATCACCTAATCAAAAATAACCTAAGGTCCACTAGCTAGGTAGCAAGGGAAGTCAGGATCGAATCCACAGGGAAACAGGCGTTCTTTCTACTATCAATTAATTAATCTAGACTATTGTGAACAAAAGTTGGTTGATGGTTTGTATGCTAAAACTACGAACGAATATTAAACAGGAATGAATCAATATATTAAGGAATCTAGGGTATAGGTTTGCCAACAAATAATAATCCAGGACATTGAACAATCACGATAATCAACAAAGTAATTAATTAGACTAGCATGCTCTCTCAAGTCGATACTAATCATAGACTTAGAATTAACGGGCTCTCGCTACGTATTAACTCTAATTCCACCTATTGACACAAGCCTAAACATCAAATTGCATCTCTCGAATCTTAATTTGATATTGCATAACTACCACAATTAAACCTGCGCAAATCTAATTGTATAGTGAAATAAACCAATCAATAGGAATCAATTACAATGCCAACAATCATAATCATTCAATCATCCTTTCATATTATTCATGGATCCCCAACCCTAGAAATTAAACTACTCAAGCATGTTGACAATAAACAAAGCAATAATCATAATTGAAAGCATTATTAAAGCAAGACAATGGATTGAAATAAGAAATAATACCTATTTGAAGAACAAAGGGAAGTGAAAGCTTAAATTTTTATTGAGAATTAAACTAAGTGTTTTTGCATAAACTAGAGAGAAAACTAGGCTAAGGAAAATAATACTAAGGTTTTAATACTAGAAAATAAAGTGTATTCTAAAAATAATTAAAGCCTGTTTATATAGTTTACCAAAATAAAGCCTAAAAAACGGAAAGAAAACTCGCGCATAAGTGCAGGAGGTTGGCGTCGCCCGATCGGGCGTCGCTTCGCCCGATCGGGCGATCCACTCGATAGTCGGCCCGATCGGGCGGTTTGTGAACTCTCCACATAGGCTCCAGGATGACCGCCAGATCCGGATCGGGCGAGCTGCGCCCGATCGGGCGCGCGTTGATGAATCCAAATGGCCTAATTTCCGCCCGATGGTTGCCTTTCGCCCTCAGCTTCCAGGGCGATTTGCAATCTTCAATGTAGCTCGCCCATATCACTGGGTCTAACTCTCGGGGATCAACCATAAGCATCCAAAGCTCCCGAAAGTCGACGATGGCGGTCCCGAACTTCCTCGGGCTCATATAGTGGCCTAGATCAACATGAAACGGGTCTAAAAAGACCAATTTCTCATAATCAAACCTGAAACTCAAGGCACACTCAATAACACACATTAGTACTAGAAACGGCTCCTAAGAGCACGTTTGACACATAAAAGTACTAAGAGACGGGGGTAAAAATACTATATAAAACATGCATATCACCCTTCATGTTAGGCATCTTCTTAGGCCTAGAACTGGAACGGGGAGGAACTTCCTTTCGCTTTCGATCAGGACGAGCTTTCACGGTGTTAATACCATGGGTGCGAGGATTGGCAGAATCACGGCCCTCATATCTAACCCGAATACGAGGTATTAAAATCTCAGCCGACTCCCCATTTCGAGCCTCGGTCCTCACAGCTTTATCATCGGAACTCATCCACAACTTGTAGTTTTCATAAAGACCCACAAAACCATTTGTAGCCACGGCCCAACGCGGGAGACCATCATAATACTTAGCCCATGCTTGAACCCGTGCTTGTGAAAAGGCCGCTACTTTAGGTGGTACCGTATCAGAAAAGGGGATAGTCTGCCTTAAGCCGTATTGACGCATGACTCGGTAAGGAAAGATATAAATGGGCCGAGATAGCCCCAACAAAGAAACATAAACCGACACATCAGAACCCCCCGTCATAGTAGTCAAACCCCACCACAGTACCACCCAATTAATAGAATAGATACCATGAGTAAAAAAGGAAGCCCACTCGGTCTCGTCCTGGCCTCGGTGCAAATACTTTCGGTTACCCAAGGCTATAGGGCGATAATGTTTAGGATCGGCAGGAGTTTCTAAAAGCCTAAGTCGTTCCATGAGCCAAATCTGCAAAAAACGGGTACGATCAAATCAAAAAAAATAAGAAAACGGAACCTGGGGCGCAGTTTCAACGCCCAGGACCAGGCGCCGAAAAATTCTAACGCCCAGCCCTGGGCGCTGAAACTCAGCTCCAGGCAGGACGAGTAAAAAAAATGTAAAAAAAATATATGTGCGCAAAGGAAAGGTCGATTACCTGCAGCAATAGGGGGCTCCCCTTAAAATATTCAGATTTGGCATTCTTCTTCAACTCATCCGCACTCAGCAAAGTCTCGGCAACAACCAACGGCATAATAGAATAGCAACTTTCCATCTGGCTAATCAAGGGGATCAACCTTATGTCACCGAACTCACCATTGTTATTCGACAGCAAATAATGATTTAACAAGCAAAATACAAGGGCTCGAATGTTCAATTTGTGTTCGGTCATATTTTTACTAGGCCTAAAGTGATGTTTTACAAGCTTTGCCAAATCAACCTCATCACCTACAACAATCTCAGCGAGCATGTTAGCATTTAGTCCTAGGAAAGTCCCTATGGTTGTTTTACCCTCTTCAATGGTGCCAGGGGTGGCAGGAGTAGCATTAGTAGGATAACCAAGGATCGCAGCAAATTCATCTGGCAAAGGACATATTTCATTGGCCCGAAAAACAAAAACATGGTGATCGGAATCCCAAAAGCTCAGGGCTGCATACAGAAAGTTATGATCAATATTAATTTGTTGTAAGCCTAAAAGTGCCTCTAAGTGGTATTCTTTCAACAAAGCCTTTTCTGTAGGTGTAAGGGCTCTTAGCCAACGCCTCACAGCTCGTTGGAGGGAGAAGGGAGGAATCGACATGACAAAAACAAGGAGGAATTAAAGCTAAGCAACTACAAGAGAGAAGAAGATTGAGAGTGATGGAAAAGAGGGACGTATCTAACCCCTATATATAGCTGAAGACATCAAATGACATCCTCATCCCATTCGGAAACGCGCTAAGAAATCCGAAAGCCAAAAAATCGCCAGGAAAAGACTTTCAGCGCCCACGGCTGGGCGCCGAAATGATTAACGCCTTGCCTTGGGCGCTGAAAATACAGCCCAAGGCCCGGATTTCACAAAACGCGGAACAGGAAAGGACTTAAAACCGTGTTGGTAGACACGAGGCCCTATTGCAATCAAGATCAAGCCCAAAAGCACCTTTAGCACCCAAATAGTGAAAATGAATGTTAAAACTTGGTCGAAACTTAGACTCGTCTCAAGGAATATATGTGTACACTTTTCAAAACAAATATGAGCAAAATAAATATCAAGGTCATTCTTCGAAACACCAAAAAAATATTGTTAAGTCGTTGGTTTCTCAAAATGAAAAATGTTTGTCAAAAGATTAGTCCGGGCCAAGCTAAAACGGATATTATTGGAAAATAAACTTTGTCGCCCGGAAACTGAAGTCGCACTCCACGACTTCGTCAAAATAGCATATCACTATAAAGGTCACTCGCACATACGAGCACGACCCCAAACATGATTAAAGGACGTTATAAAATACGTACCTCTCTTGGCAAGAAATGACCGTCAAGCCCGAGTGCTTGGGGGCTCGAAAGAAAATATATACTCCAACAAAGAGTGTGCAAAGTTAAAATCATGTTCCCGGACTACGCTATACACAGTCCCATGTTTGGATAATCTCAAAAGAAAAAAAACGGATTTCGACCTCAGAATAAAGGTCGCCATCGACACTTGTACATGGTCCTCTGATCAAAGACCGAGTGGTGGCAAAATTGAGCCGCAAAGACTAGCTCAAAACCATGAAAAAAGATGACCACAAGACAAAGGTCCGTCTAAGCCGTTGTCAACCCACATTCAGGTTACAACTAAGTCCGAGCATCCCTCGGAAGAATTCGCTCTTGCAAGAATGAATAAAAGAAATTGTGGTTTTTCCAAATTAGGCTCGCCATCTTTAGCCGGCGGGGTTTGCGTCACTAACCGCGCAGGTCCTTAGTTGCTGCAGCAATAACTTTTTCTGGTTTTCCCTTTTTTTAAAGGATCGGTTTTCCGTTTTTCCAAAAAAGAACGATGTGAGTAGTTTTCCCTTATTTTAAAGGATTGGTTTTCCGTTTTTCCAAAAAAGAACGATGTGAGTAGTTTAACGTTTTTTTAAAAGGATTGGTTTTCCGTTTTTCCAAAAAAGAACGATGTGAGTGGTTTTCCCTTTTTTTAAAGGATTGGTTTTCCGTTTTTCCAAAAAAGAACGATGTGAGTAGTTTTTCCTTTTTTTAAAAGGATTGGTTTTCCGTTTTTCCAAAAAAGAACGATGTGAGTGGTTTTCCCTTTTTTTAAAGGATTGGTTTTCCGTTTTTCCAAAAAAAGAACGATGTGAGTAGTTTTCCCTTTTTTTAAAGGATTGGTTTTCCGTTTTTCCAAAAAAAAAAGAACGATGTGAGTAGTTTTCCCTTTTTTTTTAAAGGATTGGTTTTCCGTTTTTCCAAAAAAGAACGATGTGAGTAGTTTTCCTTTTTTCCAAAAATTAAAGGATTGGTTTTCCGTTTTCCAAAAAAGAACGATGTACTGGATTTTCCTTCGTTTTACGTCCCATAAAAACAAGGAGGTTTTCTCGTTTAGCTAACCCTGAAAATGAGAATCTTTAAAAACATTTTTACCTCGTGATTGGGCTTGGCCAGGCCCAATTACACTTTATAGCTTTGATTTCGAAAACATCTGTAGCTACTTCCAAGGGCAAAGTGAGGGAGTTCCTACACATCTTTAGATACTTCCAATGACAAAGTGAGGGAGTTTCTATACTATCAGTTGACAAATCCCAATGACACGTGAGGGATATGTCGACACTTCAAGTGATGACCCTTAAGTCAAATGTTATCACTCGGGGGCTCGTGAGACCCTCGCAAAACAGGTCACATACACCATGGCTTGTGTGACGCACTCCGTCCAGTACTTTGACCATCGTCTCATCCGGAGACTCAGTCAAAGTGGGGGCTAACTGTAGACACCTACTTTTATCCACATTCCTGAAAGGGAAGGTTCGATGATGAGAACATAAATCTCCACTTGGCAACGCATCTCCTATAAAATAACGAATCTCAATCACCCTTTTCATTTCACCCGAAACCTGCTATTTATAGAAATCTGCTATTTATGGAAACCTGCTAAAAATAGTAACTGCCGTAATGGGTAGTTGTTAAAAGTGGCAAGTCATAAAAGATAGAAACCTGTCAGAATTAGGTGTTGCACTCCAACATAAATCCTAAATGAGATAGAAATTGCAAGAGGAATCCTATTCCTAATATGATTCGAAAATAAGAGTTACGTATTAATTAAAATCCTAACGAGCCTAGAGTTCGTAACGGGCCCAGACGTATTCCGTCATAAAATTAATACGCGCTAAAAGACTCGAATAAGTCTCAAACTCTCCGGATTCTAAGAGTCCAAGTCTGACAAAGAAAACGGCCCAGACCCTATTTTCAACGCCTGGCTCTGGGCACCGAAATTTTCGGCGCCCAGCCCTGGCGCTGAAATTACCTGGGAAGTGTTCTTTCCTAATTCTTCGTGGATTAGAGCTCTAAAATTCTATCTTTTCACGAACTCTTTTCTATAAATATAGCCCTAAATTCGACGTGAAACACACACAATTCATATTTTGAGTATTGACTCCAACCCCTAAGCCTAAGCCTCACGCTGCGAAATTGATCACGCGTTCTGTCGCAATCGATCCAAAAATCGAACAGAACGTATCCTGTCCCGTAACTTGAGATTCGTTAAATAAAAGGAGAAATAGCAAAGTCAAAGTGGTTAGTTTTCTGAGAACCGTGACGCACCTCTCAAGGGTGCGTCGTAATGTGCCCCTTCGCATGATTTAATTGCTTTCCTCGCCCTTTTATGAACAGTTAAACTAATCAAATCTGATTGTTCTATCACGCCTAATAAAGATAATATATTGGGAAATTGGATTATCATGCTAGGTCCCTTAAAACAATCTAAATCAGATAATCGCGATCGATCTAGTATTATATGTTGCATATTGTTAAAATCAACTCATATTAGTTTAATAGTTAACGCATGTCCCTTCAATTATTTATGCTGAGCTAGTAAGGATATCCTGCCTCTGGAGTTATCGAAGAGCGAGTACTCCTCTCGGTAGTTACAGTCCCCCGAACCCTCAATCTCTACCTTGCGGGTGTATGTTGAGAGATCCCCACACCAGGGATCACAAGGGAACCTACGGCCGTCGTGGTCAAACATAATTGCACTCCCTTTATGTCACGATAACCGGGTTTTGTCAGTTTTTCTCATTGTCATTAAAAACTGAATGGCGACTCCTATATTACTAGTCAATTGGGTGTAAACTCACAGGAAATCCAATTACACTTGATTTGACAAAAAGAAACGTCACACCCACGAGTGACGAGGTCACGCATTAGCCTCGTGCTTTTTCGACCCCCTCACACATACATGTGATAAGAATTCGCGTCTTACAAACTCTATCTTGTTTTCGAGTATATATGACATTTAATTCGCCTAGTAATTTAGGGTTTATGATGAAATATGCCAATGATGCGGAGTTTTGAGCGATCAAATATTGTCTATGACTTATGCAATTTGCTTATTTTTTATTGTGGTGTTTTTCAATTTAATTTGCTAGGAGGAATTGTGATAAACTCTTTGGCCAAAGCATCCCTCCGTGTTGAAGATGTGTTGGTTTTTGATGGTACTAATCTTATATACACGTTATCCGTGTGAGATTATATAAAAACTAAAAATTGAGTTATGACAACTAATCACAATAAATAATATGCTAGAAAAATTGTTCAAAAAGTTTATTATAAAGAAAAAATAGATATAATCTCTAGTTAAAAGCATATGTATAGTTAAACAATGTAATACACATATTATATGCCGAAAATTCTAAATTGTAGTATTAAAGTAAAGAAAATTAACATATAAATAGTGTGTTTCTTAGAGAAATTGAAAAAAAAAAATCGGAAATTGATTGACTTTTTTCTTAGAGAAATTGGAAGAAAAAAAAAGATTTCGGAAATTAGGTTTTGATAGCGAGTAGAGAAAGAATGTCGTTGACTGGATTATTTAGACTGCATCATTGAGCGTCGTTCCACTATTTGGACTCCGGTATTGTTTTTTTATTTTTTACTTTTTATGAATTAAAGGGATGCGAATTAAAATGGAGAGAATTAAGGGGATGTGAATTAAAATGGAGAAAATTAAGGGGTTATGAATTAAAATGGAGAGAATTTAAGGATTTTGTCATCTTTTCCAAAGTTATTAGCAATTTAACATTAACAAACATATACGAAATACATTATGGAGGAGAAAATCAAGGGGTAATTGATTGACTTTATTATTTTTTTACCTCAAGTCTTATATGTGACTAGCCGCACCATTAACTTTATGGTGTGGCGTTCTCACAACCAACGGAACCTAAAAGTAACATCAACATAGAAAATAAAGTAACCAGCAGTCTATACAAGGAACCACTAACTTGAAATTGAAGAAACTACATAAACAAGAAAAGTAGCAGCGAATACAATGTACAAGTAACACCGGCATAAAAAGTCAAGTAACATCAGTCTATACAAGGAACCTCTAACAAGAAATTGAAGAAACTCAATAACTAAAAGTAACACCACCAAAGAAAATCAAGTAACATCATTCTATACTATGAACCTTTAACATGAATTTGAAGGACCTGCAATAAAACAAGAAAAGTAACATCGAATATAATGTATAAGTAACACCATCATAGAAAGTCAAGTAACATCAGTCTATACAAGGAACCTCTAACATGAAATTGAAGAACCTGCAATAAAACAAGAAAAGCAATAGCGAATATAAAGTATAAGTAATACCGGATAGAAAGTCAAGTAACACCAGTCAATATAAGGAACCTGTAACATGAAATTTAAGAAATTGTTGTAAAGCAAGAAAAGTAACAACAAATACAATGTATAAGTAACACCAGCATAGAAACTCAAGTAACACCAGTCGATAGCCTTCTCTATAATAGTTGCGCGCGCGTGTCACACTGTCAAGTTGATGGTGTGGCTGGTCACATATGAGACGCGCTGATTTTTTTTATTGTTTGTGTGTCATTACGGTGGGTTATTTTGATGTAATTAAGTATTTGGTAAAAAAAAAAAAAAATCTTGGCCCTGATTTTGGTGGGTTAAGTAAGTTGTAATTAAGTAATCCCTCTGTCCCAGATTAGTTGTTACACTTACCTTTGCACAAAGTTTTAGGTGACAAGTGGTTGTTTGGTTATCAATTGTTATTCGGATTTTTCATGAAATGACCCCGAGGTTTGCGTTAATGCACCAAATACCCCTAATGTTTCCAGAATAAACCAAATACCCCCGAGGTTTAAAACAATAACACAAAATGCCCTTAATGAGCATTTTCCGTCCATTTCGTTAAGTCTCAGTTAAAATTAAAATTATTATTTTTTTCCTTTATCTTTCTCTGTCTCTTTCTCTTTCCTTTTTCAATCTCCATTGTTAACCCATTATTTCACCTTCACATTCCTTGAACTTCTTTTAAATCCCCACCCCCAATGCCTCCCATTTCAAAGATTCAGATCAACTCAAACTAAGGCAAACACATTTGATTTTCGCATCTCCTCAAAATTCACAAACCTTAACAAAAAATTGATCCCCGAATCAGCAATATTGGGGGATTTCAATCTGCAACCAATAATGGGTGAAGCTGCTCGTCGCAATAATCGCCGCCAAAAACCTGCAACCACCCTCTTCTTCTTTTTTTCTTTCTTTATCCCAAAAAATTCATCCAATAAATCAAATATGGTGGGTCTTTTCAATCGAAGATCAAGGGTAAAGTTGCTCCACCACTGCAATTGAGGAAATTACATCGCAGGCTCCACCACCACAGTCGCAGGCTCCTCCCTCTCTCTCCTCTACCACCTCCTCTCAAATATCTCTCTGTCTCTGATTTGCTTCGCTGCTGCGTCGGTTCTGCAGATAATCTCATCTCGCACGAGCTCCCGAGCCTTCCGAATGTGTTTGTCTTAGCCTGCGATTTTCGCATCTCTTCAAAAATTCAGATCTATGAAAGAAATCCAACCAAAAGTTTTGGTTTTTTTTTTTAATTGAGGCATTTAATTTTTTGGGGATTAATTAATATAATTAATTGTACACTGGATTATATTAATATGATGGTGAGGAAGATGAGAGAGAAAGTTTGAGTTTTAATGGTGAAGAAGAAGAAGAAGAAGCGTAGTAGAAGGAAGAAGAAGAATGGTTGGTTTTTTTATTTAAGGAAATTTTGTGAAACCTTTAAGTTTGGTGGTTTTGTGAATTGCTACCTTATAAAAAAAAAATTTAATTTAACTACCTTATAAGTTTGGTTTGTTTGACTAACACTACCATTTGACGTTTTTCGTTAATGTTTTCCGTCGTGTATTTCTTCTATTCTTTTAAATATCTATGTTCATTTGTCATTTTGTGCATTTGCCATATTAAATAACCATTGTAGTGGAGTCCAAAGACGTAAAACATTAACAAAAAACGGCAAATGGTAGTGTTAATCAAATAAACCAAACTTATAAGGTAGTAAAATATAATTTCCTTTTTAAAAGGTAGCAATTCACAAAACCACCAAACTTAAAGGTAGTGTTTCACCAAATTTCCTTTTATTTATTTATTAAAATTTGGGGTTTTTTTAAAAATAATAGTAGTTAATTATTTTTTTGGGGTTTAATTAATATAATTAAGTGTTAATATTAGGATTAGAAGAGAAAGTGGTTGAGTAAGGGCAAAAAAGTAAATTCACGCTAACGGAGACTTAACGAAATGGACAGAAAATGCTCATTAAGGGCATTTTGTGTTATTATTTTAAACCTCGGGGTATTTGGTGCATTTTGGAAACATTAGGGGTATTTGGTGCATTAACGCAAACCTCGGGTCATTTCATGAAAAATCCGATTGTTATTTTATTGAAAAAGTAGATGTGATAGGAGTTAGTGGGTTATTTTTTTTAATTGAATGAGAGAGAGTGTGGGGACAAAAAAAAATTATGAGAAGAGAGAGACAATATAATAATTGTGGGGTCATTCATAATTTAGAGTGTAACAACTAATATGGGATGGACGAAAAAGGAAAGTGTAACAACTAATCTGAGACGGATGGAGTATTTGGTAAAAAAAAATGTCATTTGTTAATTGTTACTTGCTATTTCATTAGTGACGTACTTTGTGGTTGGGCTTACGTAATCTTTACTATGATTAAGTTTTTTTTTGTAGCGTTTCTTATTTATTTCTGGCGTTTTCCCTTTTTGAAATTATTTATTATGGCTATTGACTTATTTTTGGTTCCTTTTTATTGTATTTAATACTTATTGTTAATATAATATATGGTTAGTAGGGGCATGTTAGTCTTTTCTATAGGGGACACCAAAAGTATATTTACTAAAATAATTTCAGGTGTTCCCTTAAAGAATATAGATATTACCCACCGGATATTTTATACTTACTCCGTTCCGGAAATATCGCACCATTTGTTTTTTACACTATTCACACTACGACTTTGGCCATTTTTTGTGATTCGTACGTAATGAAATTTTAGTCACGTGGGGTCATGTTAGATTTGTATCGATATATATTTTCTAAATATATATTTTTTATAATTTTTACTTGTACACGATTTGAGATATTAAGAGTCAAATTAATAGTTAGAAGAGTAAAAGTCAACTATGATGCGATATTTCCGAAATTGATGAAGTATCTTGTTTTCCCGGACAAAAGTTTAATTGAATGAAAAATGACAAATTTTCATTTTAAAAAAAAATCCCAATTTAGCTAACACAAAATTATAAAAGATAAGGGCAATTTGGTGATACGCATGCAAAGCAAATGTCATTCGAAATAGTTCATTCGCCATTCTATAGGCTATTGTACGTTTATGCGTAAAATCTCAAGCAGTGAATGAAGGGGAAAGCTGGTGGGTAATTGTAAGTTTGTTGTTCTTTGGCAACTTGTGATCTATAAAATTGAGCTACCATGCTTTTTTGGAGAAATAATCTCCGATGTTTAAGTAAGTGATGTATGTTGGAGACAGCGGAAGTATAATGGGTTATATTCTCCAATGTACGAGATATATATATGTAAAATAATATATGTGAATATGCAGAGCTGCAGCTCCTACTTTATATAATGAATTAATGGAGAATGATAAATATAATATATTACTTTGTTATATTATTGTTGTTATATAAATTGATATATCATTGCGATATATATAAGAAATCACAATGCTAAAATAAGAGAGGTAGGAAATTTAATTTACCCTACGCCTTAAACTAAAATGTGATTTTTACTATTTCTAATAATAATGTTTGTCAATCTTTATTTTAGCCTAATATTATAACATTGCAAATTAATTTCTCACAAATTCCCCTCTTAATTTGCAATGTTTACCATAGTCTTGAACTTTTCGAATTTTTCCATGGTTATTGCTTTTGTAAGCATATCTGCTGGCTGATCATTTGTATTAATAAACTCAAGCCTTATTTCTTCGTCAGTGACTAAGTCACGTATAAAGTGATGTCGAATCTCAATATGTTTACTTCTAGCATGAAACACCGGATTCTTCGTCATAGCAATTGCCGACATATTGTCGCAAAATATCGTTGTTGGGTTTTCTTGCTTAGTACCCAAATCTTTTAAAATTCTTCTTAACCAAACCGCTTCACATGTTGCTTCAGTGGCTGACATATATTCAGCTTCAGCTGATGGAAGTGCTATAGTTTGTTGTTTCTTCGAATGCCATGATATTATCTTAGTGCCTAAACAGAAAATGTAAGCTGATGTACTCTTGCGGTCATCTATTGATCCAGCCCAGTCACTATCTGTATAACCAATTAATTCATCGTTTTCTTCAATTCGGTACCGTATGCTTATTTTAACAGTGCCTTGAAGATAATGTAAGATCCTCTTTGCAGCAGCAAAATGAAATTTGCTAGGATTATTCATAAATCTTGATACCATATTCACTACTTGAGCTATGTCAGGCCTCGTATGAGTTAAGTATAGTAGAGAACCTACTAAACTTCTGTATATGTTATCATCGACTTTCTTAGCTCCATTATCTTGAGTTAATTTTTTATTCAATGCCATAGGAGTATTCACAAGTTTGCAATTCTCCATGTGAAATTTCTTGAGAAGATCCCTTGTATATTTTTCTTGATTAAAGAAAATCTCCCCCTTATTCTGCTGTACTTGAATTCCAAGAAAGTACTTCATGAGTCCCAAGTCTGTCATTTCGAATTCTTGCATCATGGACTCTTTGAACTAATTAGTGAGTTTTATATCATTTCCAGTGTAGATAAGATCATCAACATAAAGACAAACAAATGAGAAATTGTCCATCATTGTTTTCTTTAATATAGAGTGATGGTTCACTTGGACTCTTTTTGAATCCATTATTCATAAAATACTTGTCAATTCTACTATTCCATGCTCTTGGAGCTTGCTTAAGTCCATAGAGCGCTTTTTGCAAACGATAAACTTTTTCTTCTTTCCCTGAGATTTCATAACCTTGTGGTTGTTCCACATACACTTCTTCTTCTAACACCCCATTAAGAAATGCAAATTTCACATCAAGATGATACACAAAATATTCTTTTTGTGCAGCTATGGCTAATACCGTCCTGATTGTTTCAATATGAGCTACTGGAGCAAATGTCTCATTGAAATCAACTCCAGGCTTTTAAGCATAGCCTTTAACAACAAGCCTTGCTTTGTGCTTTTGAATATTTCCATTTTGGTCTAGTTTTGTTTTATAGACCCATTTTTAACCAATAACGCCTTTATCTTTAGGACATTCAACAAGTTCCCATGTCTTATTTTTTTCAATCATTGAAATCTCCTCATCCATTGCTTTTATCCAAACATCTTCTGTTGATGCCTCTTGAAAGGTAGAAGGTTCAGATGCAAATAAAGAAAATGTAGCCATATTATTTTCTTTGGCTAGTGAGCAATCATAATCATCTAAGTAAGAAGGTCTTTTTCGTGCTCTTCCTGGTTGATTCGAGATCGGAGATGAAGAGGTTTCTCTTCTTTGTGTATTAGAAGCAGTCGATCTTTGAGGAGTGTTTATAGGATCATTTATTGTTGTTGGAGATGGTCCACATGAAGTGTTAGCTTCTTCTTGTATAGGGATATTTACTTGTGTATGAATGGTTTCGTCTTCCCATTTCTATTTTCCGTATTCGTCAAATATAACATCTCTGGAGACTGTTAATTTCTTAGTTTCGGGATCTAAAAGACGATAGCCTTTTGATTCATCACTGTATCCCACAAAAAGGTATTTTCTTCCTTTGGGATCAAACCTATCTTTACCTTGATCTTTATTCAAGGCATATGCAATGCATCCAAAGATTTTTAAATTGCTAATGACAGGTTTTCTACCGTTCCAAGCTTCATAAGGAGTCTTGTAACGGACTGCTTTAGTTGGAGAACGGTTGAGTATATAAATAGTTGTATTTACTGCTTCGGCCCATAAATTTTTTGGTAATCCTTTTTCTTCCATCATGCTTCTAGACATTTCAACAATTGTGCGATTCTTTCTTTCTGCTACACCATTCTGTTGAGGTGTTCTTGATACGGTCAATTTTCTTCTTATACCTTCATCTCTACAGTGCTCCATCAAAGGTTTATATATAAATTCACCCCCTCTATCAGTTCTCAATGTTTTTATCATATATCCACTTTGCCTTTCAACTAGTGCTTTAAATTGAAGAAAGACACTAAAAGCATCTGACTTTTGATCGATAAAATATATCCACATCATACGGGTATAATCATCAACAAATAATAAAAAAAAATACCTCTTGTTCTTTAGAGAAGGGTTTCTTGTGGGGCCAAATATATCTGCATGTACTAATTCAAGAGGAGATTTGGCTCTCCATGAATTATTTGAAAATGGCAGGCGATGCATTTTTCCATATATGCATCCTTCACAAACTTGAAGATTTCTATCAATAAGTGGTAATCCTACCACCAAGTCATTTTGTTTTAATAGGTGTAATCCTTTTTGGTTCAAATTTCCGTACACTAAATGCCATAAATAAGATTCATCCATAGCATTCGCTTGCAACGCAACTTTCTTATTTTGTGGCAAGTGAATTGGAAATACTTTATTTTCAGCCATTTTTACTTTTGACAATGTTGTACCAGATTTCTTGTCGAATATCATGCATTCTCTGTTATTGAAATTTGCTGGCAAAAGATAGAAAGGCCAAAACAAGTTCATAAGTTAAGAGGAAGTGTATAAAACAAGACATGAATTGCCTTCCGGATCTAATGCTAGTTTATATGTGAAGGAAACTATTCATGTCCTAACACATGAAAACTAGCAAAAGATCGAAAAACCAAAACAAATCATGATATTTTGATCTCAGATGTCCCCAAGCTTCATCGAAGCCTGTAAGGGAATACAGTTAAACATAATAACATGTGCGAAAACAATCCCCAAAGCCAGGAAACATGTATAAAGCACAGATTAAGCAAACTTACATCCGAACGTATTTTCCCTATTAATCTGTCAACGAACACGAACTTAGAACTCCACTTGTCGTTCCTCTATTTGGTTCACCGACACGATCAGGTCCGTCTTGATAACCGTAGCTTAGACAATCAATCAAGAGTTTTTGCTTTTGGGAAGAACAGTTTTCACAGAGAGAGAAAACTGAAGAACGTAATTTCTGACTTAGGTTTTGGGTTGGAAAACTGTGTGTACTGTGATGTGTGTAAAAATACAATAACCTAATTGTATTAAATGATGTAACCGGCCAAAGACCAAATGGCCTTGACCGGCCACATCACACACGGACACAGCACAGCCCAACGCCCAGCCACACGTTGCAGGCCGAAGCCCACAGCGCGCATAGCTGAGCAGTTGGGCCATGGGCCTGCTCGCTCGTCGTTGCTATGCTGATGTGATGCTGTTGCGTGCTCGTGCCAGACGCGGGCTGGCTTGCTCGCCTTTTCTCGCGAGCTCGCTGGCTCGTTGGGCCTTGCACGCTTGCGTGCTTGGCTCGACGGGCCGGCAGCTCCGATGCCCTTCGTATTCGCGACTAATACCTTACGGATATTATTTATCGTTTCGTATACGATGAATCACCGTCGTACGATATGATTTATTCGTTTTGCCCAGCTTACGAATATTCGCGTTACGATATACGATTCCGATGCAAGCTTCCAAAAAGTGACTAACTGTCCCAAAATAATACATGTCCCCAAAACAAACAAGTGTTGTACCCTCGTATCAACCCAAAATCCTTAGTCCCCTAGATGGTCTGGTAGGGTCTGGTATGTCTTCCCATTCTTCCCATTGTTCACTTCATCTGTTTGCTTGTGCATTTGAGCTTTCTGGTATGTCTTACATTGCTTGTCTTGCTCTGTTTTGTTGTGCATTTGAGCTCTCTGGTATGTCTTCCCTTGCTGCCTCAATTGTGTCTGTTTGTGCATTTGGAATTTGTGCCCTGACTTGTGCATTATCCCTTGCTGCCTCATTTTCTGTACCATACAAAAAGTCTCTACCTTAATGTACGTCCCACATTGGTGCAATGACTTGAATTGGAAGTCTTCCCTGACTTAAAAGTTTTGCCTTGTTCACATGTGGTAAATCATAATCATTGGAACCCTTTACCTTTAACATCTCATTCATAATATATTGGTATGATAATCAAACATTCCCAAGTGTTCTTGCTTCTAATTCATAGTATGCTTGATTCACTGCATCAATCATAGCATCAACATCCTTTGGATTTTCTTGTGCATCAAAGATTGAATACTCCTGAAAAACCCAAGTCTAAAATGTTTAAGTCGGGGCTATTTGGTGGTTGTTGAACAAGAATGAATGTGAAGTCTCCTTGTTGATGTGCTTGTTACCACTGTGGATCAGAATGATTAATGTGTGTTCTTGCATTATCTTGTTGTATGAATATTGTCTTTGGACCTTCACTGTGTGGCCATTTCTCCATGATTGCTGGTACAATTTGATTGATGAGCATGTCCCTTGTCTCCTTTTGCCTGACTGATTCAACCACTTTAGTAATCATTGTCCCCTTGGCTCTGTTCTTTGATGTCCTCTTTGCTGCTTCTTGATAAGTGAATGGAAATATGCCCAATATCCCATCAAATGTGCATTCATCGTTTTCATTGAACCTTGGTCTTGCCATTGCTGCTGCGAAAATCACCTTTGGTATGAACTTGCTTGACTTACCTGATCTGTATTTGCCCCATTCATTCTTCCCTAAGTGCATACACCCTTTGCTGTTATTTGGTCAAGTAGAACCACTTCTCATCAATGTGCACAAAGTCAAACATTGGTTGATATTGCCTCTTTGTTTGTGGACGTACTGTCCCCTTCTAGTAAATCTAGAACCCACTTGACCCTTTGTAGCATATTAGGGTCTTGCAAACCGGGATGTAGAGGGTTTGTGTGTGGTTTAACATCACCTCGTTTGATCATTCTCCAAAGTGTTGTTCCTCCAATATGTAACATTTCAGCCAAATCCCTGTTCTATCCCCCTGCCTAATTCTGTGATGTTGTCTTGTGAAACTTGAATTCTTTTCCTGCCTGCATTTTTTGCCTTGGTTGCCATATTGTATCTTTTGAATGCTTCTTTTCATGCCCTTGTTGTCTTCCATATTCTTGTGACTGTTCTTGGATGACAATTGTAGATTCGAGCAACGTCTTTAATGGCCCCATGATAGGGTTTGCCCGTGTCCCCTTTGCTGTGATTGTTCAAAAGCCACATTAGGATTTGCATCCTTGTGTCACAGCTGAGCCTTGGCTTCTTTTTGCGCAGATGACCCCGTGGCCCGTAGCTTTGTTGTTGGAAATTGTTAATGTGTTGATTGGATGCTGGTTCATTGAGGTCAAATGGAAATACTATATGTTCCATATCCCCCGTATCTTCTGCTGCGTCATTCAAATCAAAATATTGGACCTGTTCATCAATGATGTCCCATTCTTCATCTGATTCAGGCACCCAATGATCATTGATGTTCCAAGCAGCATCTTTCCATTGATCTTCATCATTTGTCTCCATCTGATCTGAGCAAAAGAATCCAGAACAAGGAAGCTTCCCCTGTTGTTTTGCGTTTTTTCTCTATTTTTCTCTTGTTTTTTTGGTTCTGGTTTGAGTAAACTCTCTCTCTCTCTCTCTCTCTCTCTCTCTCTCTCTCTCTCTCTCCTGTTGTAATAAATGAAAATGGAGGGAAAAGTCCCCTTTGATGCCAAAATTTTCCTCTAAAAGGGATTTGTCTCCACTTTGTTGTTTCATCCGTGTACTTTCTGAAAATGAAATCCTATTGGCTGTTGGCTTTTGTTGCTGCAATTTCATTGGAACGTTGCTTTTCAATTAAATGGATTGATGATGTGGCCGTGGTCCACACTTTTCTGATTTCTCTCTCTTTCTCTCTTTACTTTTTGTACTTTATTCAATTAAACAATTATCTACTTTATCTTTTCCCCCAAAAAAACATTCTCAATCATTACCTCTTACACACTTCACAATTTTCTTAAGCACCGTGCCGAGTCCCATAAGTGACACTTATTTAGGAACGGAGGGAGTACTATCATGCCATGTAAAAAAGATTTATTAGGGAAGTATAATGTTTCTATTTATGGAACTATGACAAGACTGGAATACTTACAACTGGATTAGGTGTTTTGTACCAGGTAGTGACATGTGTCACCCCGATGTCTGTTTTAGTATAATGTAATAGATGGATAAAATCAAAGCGAATTTATAAGAAAATATGGTTTAGTTCAGATAATAGGTACCCTTCTCCGTTTACAGAAAAGGTCTGGCGCGCACCCTGCATACAATAAATTTATTGTAAATCAGGGTAACTTTTACCAATTTTTTCGGAGTAATTTTAACATATTTTGATTAACTATTTATGTGTTGATTTCTTTTTTTATGGATAAACTTTTTGAAGGATTATATGATTATCTTTATATATAATTAGTGCTTTTGAAAGGATACATTTTATTAAAGAGAACAAAATTACCGACTACAAAATAGGTAACTCTTAAATTATATGATGATAATTTTTAAAGATTTTAAGTTAACTTTACATCTGCCTTATGTTTTTGCACCGGAAGATTCAAGTTATTCTAGTCCATGTAACATTTCTATATACTACGTATCATATTGTAATTCTAATATTGTTGGAACTAACTTGTACTCCTTAGTAAACAATGGATTTCACTACAAAATAAGTTTGAAAGGGATACTAAGTTTATTCTTCTTATCTTTATAAAAAAAATTAAGATATATTGCTCCGTATATATATTTGATCGAGGATCTATCATTATTCATCTATAGTAATATATTAAAAGCATTATGAAAAAAGTTTATGTGTCATGTAGAACTCTCTTCTTTACGCCACGTCATCCACTCATCAAGGTATGTGATGTTATTGACAACCAAAAATCAATACAATAAGGCTCGAACAAATGACCTCAAGTTTGGAAAATAAATCACATTGTCATCTTAACCAACCACTAATTGTTGTTTATCCATTCACATTAACTTATAAATACATGTTAACATGAAGTCTAAAACAACTAAATCTTTATGTTACATTTTATTTCTTATGGACTATAATGGAATAAAAATAACAATTAAAATATTAGAAAAAACATGAAATAAATATGATACCATAAGTCTCATAAAAATCAACTATAGAAATGCTCTGCATATATCTGTTAAATCTGATTTTATTTTTTCAAAGTCTTATGCTAATTTGTCATGTTCACCTTATTTCAACTTATATCTAATTTGTTGTTTATTAATTTGAAACACTTAGTTCCATTAGAAAAATAAATTAAACGAATTGTAAGATGACCTATTGAAAAATTGCTTGGCATGATAAATGACGTAGTGTAGATGTGTATTTGTTGAACTTAATGAATCTTTCCACTTTTATAGACTACATTTATTTTGGTCAAATATTGAGCTGAAGAAGAATCTCGAATTTTAATTATTTAAAATAGCGACTGAGGCATCGCCCGAGCCACACACCTTGGACAACGATCGACAAACACTCAAATAGGATTTTAAAAAAACACAAGTAACATAGGTCGTGTATCTGACATGTCACAATTTGTTCGACACAAGTAACATAGGATCGTATTTATCTATGGCAAGCAAACGTCCTATCAAAAGCAGGACGCACGACTCTCATTCAAAGTAACCTGGAAGTCCTCCCTGCCTACATCTGCTCTTCCTTCCTACTCCCTAAGTATACTGCAAAGATATGGATACGGCTCATCGCGGGTTTTTTGGGAATTCCACCCCTGATAAGGACGCTACGCCCCTTATTGCGTGGAATAAAATATGCAGACCAAAATCAATGGGAGGTCTGGGACTTCGTAAAACTGAACCAATGAATAGAGCCTTTATAGCCAAATTAGGTTGGAATATCCTGACGAATAACACTAACTTATGGGTGAAATTGATGAGGCAAAAATACCTTAGAAACACAAATTTCTTTGCGTGTAAACCTAAAATAACTGAATCCACTATTCGGAAGCATATTCTAAAGCAAAGGGAAAGGAATTTGATGCAAACTGAGTAATAGCCATAACATCAATTTCTGGGAGGATAACTGGGCGCTTCATACCTGCCGTAAGGACAGACAAGATATTGACACCCGCTATGATAATGATCGAAAACTTAAAGTGGCAAATTTTATCCTACCTAATAAAAAATGGGATATAGCAAAACTAATTAGCATGCTTCCTGAGTCGCTGGTCCTCAAAATCAAAGGGATTCCCATTCCGACCCAGGAATTTCCTGGCACCCCAGCCTGGGGTTGTACAACCAGTGGGGAATTCTCTATTAGATCAACCAATTGGCTTGCACATAATATGCTCAGGGAATCTCATAATGGGAACATAGATGGATTTGGAATTTGGTGATTCCCACGAATCTTAAAATATTTCTATGGCAGATCTGCCACGCAAGCCTACCTTGTAGAGAAACCCTCTTCCCCACGAAGATTCTTCCTTCACCTCTATGCCCTAGATGCAACAATATCAATGAATCCATGAACCACATGTTTCTACATTGCAGTCACTCTAAACAACTCTGGGAGAACATACTATCTATTAACTGGCTAGACTACAAGATTCGTTTTTCCGAACTGCTGACTGCACTCTCCAAGCTTCGTCCACACACAAAGATGCTTTTGCGCTTCATCTTCTTTATGTATTCAATATGGAAGGAAAGGAATTAATGGTGTTATTTTCACACAATCATAATTCTCACATGTGAGATGTTTATTCAGAGCTAAGCACCTTCAAAAATAATGGGATTATAGACTCCATCTGAATTCTATTCAATCCCACTCCACCCTTCCTCAACAACCTACCCACCACTCAAACCACCCAGCCACCTCCCCACCATTACTGGTTAGGTGGTTCCCTCCTTCGACAAGAGCCTTTAAACTTAATTTCGACGGCTCAAGAAAAGGAAGCTCGACGGCTGCAGGAATTATTACCCGTGATCACCTTGGAGTTACGAGAAGTGTTGTTAATTGCTTTCAATCTGGGAAACACCCAAGTTTATACGGCGGAAGCTGTGGCTCTCCACAAAGGAATGCAGAAGGCTATTAGACTCAAAATCAACAATTTTCATATCGAAGGCGACAACCTACTGATTATTAATGCAGTTAGGGATAAATGGAAAACACCGTGGAAGCTACTCATTTCAGATATCAAGTCACTTATGAACATGTTCTCTTCAGTCACCATTGAGCACGTGTACAGAGAAGCAAACATAGCAGTAAATTGTGTAGCAAATGTAGGACATCTATTACTTTATACTAAAACAGACACCAGGAATGACACATGTCACTTCCTGGTGCACTTTTTCCCGCCAAAATCCTATTTCCTAAAATATAATCTGCTTTACTTTTCTTTTTTTCTATTATGTTTTATAAACAGTTTATGTATGGAAAAAAATATTGGATTATAGAATATGACAATAATAGATACCACATAATAATAATTTTCTTAAAATTATTTTGGAATTATTTTAGTCAAGTCCGTATATCAATAATGTAAAATATATATACTCAATACTTTAATTAAATTAGCATAATAAGCTTATAAAGTACGGAGTATGAAGTACGTAATACGTAGTGGGACGAAATTTTCATATTAGACGATTAAATGAATATGCTCAAAATTTATTTATTATGTATTTGTTTTAGGAGGATAAATATTTTATTAAAAATATGGTTAAATAATAATTTAAAAATATCCGTCCGTGCACGTAATTTAATCTAGTTTAGTTAAAGGTTGTATGTGTATTCAGGTCTCTAATAGCCAGTCTCTTAGTATAATTTTAGAGGATGATTATTTAGGAGTTACCCTCGAGCAGAGGATCTCCTAAATCTCTTTTTTTTCCCTTACCCTTATAAAAAAAAGGGGGGTTTTTAATCGACGTCCTAATCCGCTAAAAACGCCCACGTATTTCTGATAAATGGACGATTTTACCCTTTATAAGAAAATAAGCCCTCCCCTTTCACCCCTACCCCTTCCACCGTCCCCCTTTCCCCAGCCATTTTTACAGGCCCAAGTTCGAGCAATATAACCGGCCAGACCTGCCGCAGTAATTACCGACCATTCCATACTTTACCGGCCATTCCGTACTACGCAACCCCTGTTTAAATTACCGAGGCTTCACGTCGGGCTTCACGCCCATGCTTCACAACGCACCTCCCTGCCGCAGTAATAGCACAAAAATTACAGGCCATTCCTGCCCCCTTCTTCTTCCCCAGCCTTTACCCCTCCCGCAATTAGATTTTCCGACCAAAATTACCGGCCATTCCTGCTCAGATTCAAATTGGTTTTTTTAATATATATAGTAAATACGGCCGCCCAGAATTGGCGGCAGCTGCCATGGCTTGGCCGCCCCAGATCTGCGGCCCAGCCATGGTAGTTGCCGCCAACTTTGGGCGGCCTACCATGGTTTAGAGCCGCGACATTAAGCTTGAAGATGATGATGGTGGAAACTGCTTGAATATGGTCGGAACTTTGGGTATGGTGGTGGAGCAACTGATTTTTTTTATTTTGTTAAAACCGGGGTGCCGCCCAGAATTGGGGGCCACGACCATGGCCCAACCGCTTTTTCTGGGCGGCATAGCCATGGTCGGGGCCGCCAATTCTGGGCGGCACCCCTGTTTTTTTTTAAAAAAAAAAAAACTTTGATTTCAGCGGAGTTGGGATGTGGCTGTTGGTCGGACCCTGCGCAAGGGAGGTGCGGCGTGAAGGTGGCAGAAGGAACATCGGCGGAGGTTGGTAATTGGTGGCTGCTGCTGGGGTGGAGCCGTCGCGGAGGAGAGAGGGAGGCATTGGTGGTGTTAGAGCAGAGCAAGTCGCCGGTTTTTTTTAATATTATTAAGAACCTTAATTTTTTATAATTTCAATTATTATTATTATTATTATTATTATTATTATTATTATTATTATGGATATTGTTATTATGGATATAATTATATGAGGACAAAATTGTATTTTAACGTAATATATGCGGGTGATTTTAGCGTATGCGGACGTCGAATAGCGATTAAAAAAAAAAGGGGTTCGACACAGTAATTTCGAAAATACGCCGTATATAGGAAGCCCAAGTTCATGATGCATCATGTGCCTAGATCGTATGGTAATGTTTGGGGTTTCTTTAATTTGGCCGTACATTATGCAATATCATTTGATTGGCCATGATTCTGTTATTATTATATTGAAAGGAATTTCATACTACGTGTCATTAAATATTACTCACTCCTATTTTTAAATACTAGCTCCTCCGATTTAATATCTTTCATACTTTTTGATACTCAAACTTCAAACTTAGAACTAGATTCAGCTCATGCAAAACAGCGCGTTAAACATTATTATCGCCTAATATTGTGCTCAAGTATTGTTTATCATCTACCTACTCTCTTATCTGGCTAATCGTTATACTTATTTAACTGTCAGATCATATCATGTTTATTAGTTACGGAGTACTAAACATGTAGAAAATTAGTGTAGCATTGCGGTATGTGATATGACCGTTAATTAAAGATCGATTTATTGGATCTGGCAAATTACAAAATTTGTAAATATTTAAGGATATAAGAAATTTGGTATTAGAATAATTTATTTTTTCTATGGATCGGAGTGGAGTACTCCTTCTTTTTTTGAGTAGTTGCAATGCCGAAGCACTAGTTTGACCATAATTAAATTATACGCAATTAGTCAATAACATATTACTAAAAAAAAAAATTAAAATTGATATTTGAAAAAATATACATTAAGATTAATCCAACAACATATTACACAATTACATTTGATTTTTATATATAGTAAGAAAAATTGATCAAAGTTAATGTTTGAATACTGTAAAACTCAATATGTTGCAAGCATTATAAAATAGAGGGAGTATTATTTTAGATTGAGATGTTGATGAGAAATTAATTTTGTTGCCCCTCTTTTTTCAAAGCATAATACTCTGTATAATAAATTAATAATGCATGTTTGAATAATGAGTTCAGAAATGATACGGAGTAAGACAGTAAGCATTAAGCATACCAAATAGGCAAATATGGAGTCCCATGAAAAGAGGGATAGATATTACGGAGTAGAGGGTTCAATAACAAGTCTTGAAAACTTATAAGAAAAAGACAAAAGTTAAATTGTATTAAAATCATAATCAAGAATACTAATTGTCCTTTCAAGTTCAAAACAGTCAATACCAAGTGACCCCACCATCAAATTTCTTCATTTCTCATTGCGTGGCGGCCAATTAAGACCCCCTTAACTCTTAATTTATTATTAACAACTTGAACCCCTTAACTTAAGTCCTTCATTTGTAGATAAGATTACTTGACATTGTATATACCATTATACCTACCTTTGAACCCCTTTCAACTATATACCGTTGTTCAATTAAAAATAGATCGATCTAGTACATTCCTAAAGTTATAAGTAGACCTGGTCTATGAACATGGTAATATAGTGTATATGCTTAGGATGTCAGTGGGGCGGGTTTCACGGGAGACCCGTCTCGCATCCGCCCCAAGTAGGCGGGGATGGAGGATGAATTTTGGGTGATGGGGCAGGTGTGGATTTTGTGTTGAACCCGCCCCATCCCCACTTGCCCCGCTTCACACCCGCCATAGGCGCGGGGGTGAGTTTAGATTTATTTCCATAGTTAGTTGATAATATGAATTGATGTGAGATTTTTAAGTTTTTTGTATGAATTTTTTTTGTTATGACGAGTATTTTTTCCAATTACATATGTTACTTTAGTCATAAGGTATTTTTTATTTAAAGTTTACTTTCATTACTCCGTATATATGAAAAATGTTTGCTAAATAAGAAAAATTAGGCGGATATTGACACGGGTATGGGGCGGGGATAAGATGGGGATGGATACCCAGTTGGGTGGTGGGGCGGGGATGAATTTTCGTTTATACCCGTTAGGGCGGGGATGAGGATGAATTTTGTACTCGCCATGGGTGATGGGGCGGGGATGGGGATGAAAAATTTTAGGTGGGGATGGGGATGGGGATGGAGAGACCTACATTCGCATCCGCCCCGCCCCATCAAGGTAATACATGCATTTATGTTTATAAATGGAAAGCTCAACGAAAGGCCAAACCACCATCTTATTTACGGAGTATCATACGAGTGGCAATAAAGAATACGTTTGTATTGGTTCCTTTTTCTAAAGCATTAAAACTTTGGCTACTCCGTATATTATTGATACTCCCTTCGTATTTTAAAAAGAGATTCACTTTTTTTAAACGGCCATATTTTAAAGAGAGATATACTTTTCTTTTTTGCATGTTTTGGTCTCCACTTCCCACTATATTAATATTTCTCTCTTTCTTGTGGTCCCCCCACTTACTCACATCATCTTTTAACTACGGAGTATATAATAAATATTTCACCCACTACCCCACTTTCATCTTATTTTAATACATTCAACTCACTCTCTTAAAACCGTGTGTCGGTCAAAGTATATCTCCTTTAAAATACGGAGGGAGTAATAAAGAGTACATTTATACCGGTTTCTTTCTCTAAAGCATTAAAAGTTTGACGGACCTTGATTGAAATAATAAAATTCACGTGATATCTTCCCCTCAAAAATAATTTTATTTTTAAAAAATGTAATGCATCATCAAATTGTTTAAAAGGTACCTCGATATAATGTAAAAATCGTTTATTTTTTAGTGATTAAATTTTTCTTTTTAATAAAAAAATTATCTCCATAAAATCCTTTAGAAAGTTTACCCATCAAATATTATTTCATAATACAAAAAGTTAATTAGAATATGTTAAAAGTTACCCCGGTATACAATAAATTTATTGTGCATCATTTATACGCAAAACCTTTTACTTATTTATGAAATATTAAAACTAAATCGAGTTATTTGTTTCATAGCTAGGGGCACAAAAAAAAGTCAATATCGTTTATTCCCTTATGAAATATAGATACAATGGTTATTTTATAGCAAGGAGATGAGGAACTTTACTACGAGTTTTGGTTTAGTCTTTCACAACTCTTCGCGAGTTGGTAAAAAGTTCGTCTTTTCTGATGTCCGATGGGTACACGAAAGTGACAAAGTTGGCCGCAGGTGTTGAACGATATACTCTACACAAATTTGGGCTCCGAATTTCCGATGCCAAAACGGCAAAACCAAAGATAATGGCAAAAAAAAAGGATTATTTTTGTATCAGAGTAACGTCAAAAAAATAAGGAGTTTTTTTTTTTTTTTTTTTTTTTTTTTTTTTTTTTTTTTTGACAGCTGAGACAGAAGAAAACAGACTACTTGCCCTTCCTCTCACGTTGAGCGAGGATATGGGCTTTACTAACTTGAGTTCTGCTTACCTTAATGCATACAAAATAATCAAGGTTCTTCGCTACTAGTCTAATGTCCTCTATAATAGGTACTATATTAACGACTGCTTTGGAAGGGTTCTTGATTGCTTGAACTGCCTCCAAACAATCCGATTTGACCACAACATTACTTGCGAAAGAAGCTGCAAGACGAGTGCCCCAAAGGATGGCTTGACACTCTGCTTGGAGAGGTGAAAGGGCAAATATTTTGGTTGCACCACTCAGTCGAG